>NW_027480263.1:0-27729 GCF_051014685.1 Ptiloglossa arizonensis
TAAGCGTATAACGCTATAACGTATAACGTATAACGTATAACGTATAACGTATAACGTATAACGTATAACGTATAACGTATAACGTATAACGTATAACGTATAACGTATAACGTATAACGTATAACGTATAACGTATAACGTATAACGTATAACGTATAACGTATAACGTATAACGTATAACGTATAACGTAACGTATAACGTATAACGTATAACGTATAACGTATAACGTATAACGTATAAACGTATAACGTATAACGTATAACGTATAACGTATAACGTATAACGTATAACGTATAACGTATAACGTATAACGTATATCCTATAACGTATAACGTATAACGTATAACGTATATCGTATAACGTATACTAACGTATAACGTATAACGTATAACGTATAACGTATAACGTATAACGTATAACGTATAACGTATAACGTATAACGTATAACGTACTAACGTATAACGTATATCCTATAACGCATAAGTATACGTATAACGCATAACGTATACCGTATAACGTATAACGTCACGTATAACGTATAACGTATAACGTATAACGCATAACGTATAACGTATACCGTATAACGTATAACGTATATCGTATAACGTATAACGTATAACGTATAACGCATAACGTATAACGTATAACGTATATCCTATAACGCATAACGTATAACGTATAACGTATATCGTATAACGTATAACGTATAACGTAAAACGTTTAGCGTATAACCTATAACGTCTAACGTATAACGTATAACGTATAACGTATACCGTATAACGTATAACGTATAACGTATAACGTATAACGTATAACGTATAACGTCAAACGTATAACGTATAACGCATAACGTATAACGTATAACGCATAACGCATAACGTATAACGTATAACGTATAACGTATAATATATAACGTATAACGTATAACGTATAACGTATATCGTATAATGTATAACGTATAACGTATAACGTATAACGTTTAACGTATAACGTACAACGTATAACGTATAACGTATAACGTATAACGTATAACGTATAACGTATAACGTATAACGTATAACGTATAACGTATAACGTATAACGTATAACGTATAACGCATAACGTATAACGTATACCGTATAACGTATAACGTATAACGTATAACGTATAACGTATAACGTATAGCGTATAACGTTTAACGTATAACGTATAACGTATAACGTATAACGTATAACGTATAACGTATAACGTATAACGTATAACGTATAACGTATAACGTATAACGTATAACGTACAGCGTATAACGTCAAACGTACAACGTATCACGTATAACGTATATCCTATAGCGCATAACGTATATCCTATAACGCATAATGTATAGCGTATAACGCATAACGTATACCGTATAACGTATAACGTCAAACGTATAACGTATAACGTATAACGTATAACGTATAACGTATAACGTATAACGTATAACGTATAACGTATAACGTATAACGTATAACGTATAACGTATAACGTATAACGTATAACGTATAACGTATAACGTATAACGTATAACGTATAACGTATAACGTATAACGTATAACGTATAACTTATAACGTAAAACGTATTACATATTACGTATAACGAGTAACGTATAACGTATAACGTATAACGTATAACGTATAACGTATAACGTATAACGTATAACGTATAACGTATAACGTATAACGTATAACGTATGACGTATAACGTATATCCTATAACGCATAACGTATAACGTATAACGTATATCGTATAACGTATAACGTATAACGTAAAACGTTTAACGTATAACATATAACGTCTAACGTATAACGTATAACGTATAACGTATAACGTATAACGTATAACGTATAACGTATAACGTATAACGTATAACGTATAACGTATAACGTATAACGTATAACGTATAACGTATAACGTATAACGTATAACTTATAACGTAAAACGTATTACATATTACGTATAACGAGTAACGTATAACGTATAACGTATAACGTATAACGTATAACGTATAACGTATAACGTATAACGTATAACGTATAACGTATAACGTATAACGTATAACGTATAACGTATAACGTATATCCTATAACGCATAACGTATAACGTATAACGTATATCGTATAACGTATAACGTATAACGTAAAACGTATAACGTATAACGTATAACGTATAACGTATAACGTATAACGTATAACGTATAACGTATAACGTACAACGTATCACGTATAACGTATATCCTATAGCGCATAACGTATATCCTATAACGCATAATGTATAGCGTATAACGCATAACGTATACCGTATAACGTATAACGTCAAACGTATAACGTATAACGTATAACGTATAACGCATAACGTATAACGTATACCGTATAACGTATAACGTATATCGTATAACGTATAACGTATAACGTATAACGTATAACGTATAACGTATAAGGTATAACGTATAACGTATAACGTATAACGTATAACGTATAACGTATAACGTATAACGTATAACGTATAACGTATAACGTATAACGTATAACGTATAACGTATAACGTATAACGTATAACGTATAACGAATAACGTATAACGTATAACGTATAACGTATGACGTATCACGTATAAGGTATGACCTATAGCGCATAACGTATAGCGTATAACGCATAACGTATAACGTATAACGTATAACGTATAACGTATAACGTATAACGTATAACGTATAACGTATAACGTATAACGCATAACGTTTAACGTATAACGTATAACGTATAACGTATAACGTATAACGTATAACGTATAACGTATAACGTATAACGTATAACGTATAACGTATAACGTATAACGTATAACGTATAACGTATAACGTATAACGTATAACGTATAACGTATAACGTATAACGTATAACGTATAACGTATAACGTATAACGTATAACGTATAACGTATAACGTATAACGTATAACGTATAACGTATAACGTATAACGTATAACGTATAACGTATAACGTATAACGTATAACGTATAACGTATAACGTATATCCTATAACGCATAACGTATAACGTATAACGTATATCGTATAACGTATAACGTATAACGTAAAACGTATAACGTATAACGTATAACGTATAACGTATAACGTATAACGTATAACGTATAACGTACAACGTATCACGTATAACGTATATCCTATAGCGCATAACGTATATCCTATAACGCATAATGTATAGCGTATAACGCATAACGTATACCGTATAACGTATAACGTCAAACGTATAACGTATAACGTATAACGTATAACGCATAACGTATAACGTATACCGTATAACGTATAACGTATATCGTATAACGTATAACGTATAACGTATAACGCATAACGTATAACGTATAACGTATATCCTATAACGCATAACGTATAACGTATAACGTATATCGTATAACGTATAACGTATAACGTAAAACGTTTAGCGTATAACCTATAACGTCTAACGTATAACGTATAACGTATAACGTATACCGTATAACGTATAACGTATAACGTATAACGTATAACGTATAACGTATAACGTCAAACGTATAACGTATAACGCATAACGTATAACGTATAACGCATAACGCATAACGTATAACGTATAACGTATAACGTATAATATATAACGTATAACGTATAACGTATAACGTATATCGTATAATGTATAACGTATAACGTATAACGTATAACGTTTAACGTATAACGTACAACGTATAACGTATAACGTATAACGTATAACGTATAACGTATAACGTATAACGTATAACGTATAACGTATAACGTATAACGTATAACGTATAACGTATAACGCATAACGTATAACGTATACCGTATAACGTATAACGTATAACGTATAACGTATAACGTATAACGTATAGCGTATAACGTTTAACGTATAACGTATAACGTATAACGTATAACGTATAACGTATAACGTATAACGTATAACGTATAACGTATAACGTATAACGTATAACGTATAACGTACAGCGTATAACGTCAAACGTACAAACGTATCACGTATAACGTATATCCTATAGCGCATAACGTATATCCTATAACGCATAATGTATAGCGTATAACGCATAACGTATACCGTATAACGTATAACGTCAAACGTATAACGTATAACGTATAACGTATAACGTATACGTATAACGTATAACGTATAACGTATAACGTATAACGTATAACGTATAACGTATAACGTATAACGTATAACGTATAACGTATAACGTATAACGTATAACGTATAACGTATAACGTATAACGTATAACGTATAACGTATAACTTATAACGTAAAACGTATTACATATTACGTATAACGAGTAACGTATAACGTATAACGTATAACGTATAACGTATAACGTATAACGTATAACGTATAACGTATAACGTATAACGTATAACGTATAACGTATGACGTATAACGTATATCCTATAACGCATAACGTATAACGTATAACGTATATCGTATAACGTATAACGTATAACGTAAAACGTTTAACGTATAACATATAACGTCTAACGTATAACGTATAACGTATAACGTATAACGTATAACGTATAACGTATAACGTATAAAGTATAACGTATAACGTACAACGTATCACGTATAACGTATATCCTATAACGCATAACGTATATCCTATTACGCATAATGTATAGCGTATAACGCATAACGTATACCGTATAACGTATAACGTCAAACGTATAACGTATAACGTATAACGTATAACGCATAACGTATAACGTATACCGTATAACGTATAACGTATAACGTATAACGTATAACGTATAACGTCAAACGAATAACGTATAACGTATAACGTATAACGCATAGCGTATAACGTATACCGTATAACGTATAACGTATAACGTATAACGTATAACGTATAACGTATAACGTATAACGTATAACGTATAACGTATAGCGTATAACGTTTAACGTATAACGTATAACGTATAACGTATAACGTATAACGTATAACGTATAACGTATAACGTATAACGTATAACGTATAACGTATAACGTATAACGTATAACGTATAACGTATAACGTATAACGTATAACGTACAGCGTATAACGTCAAACGTATAACGTATAACGTATAACGTATAACGTATAACGCATAACGTATAACGTATAACGTATAACGCATAACGTATAACGTATAACGTATAACGTACAACGTATAACCTATAACGTATAACGTATAACGTATAACGTATAACGTATAACGTATAACGTATAACGTATAACGTATAACGTATAACGTATAACGTACAGCGTATAACGTCAAACGTATAACGTATAACGTATAACGTATAACGTATAACGTATAACGTATAACGTATAACGTTTAACGTATAACGTATAACGTATAACGTATAACTTATAACGTAAAACGTATTACATATTACGTATAACGAGTAATGTATAACGTGTAACGTATAACGTATAACGTATAACGTATAACGTATAACGTATAACGTATAATGTATAACGTATAACGTATAACGTATAACGTATAACGTATAACGTATAACGTATAACGTATAACGTATAACGTATAACGTATAACGTATATCCTATAACGCATAACGTATAACGTATAACGTATATCGTATAACGTATAACGTATAACGTAAAACGTTTAACGTATAACCTATAACGTCTAACGTATAACGTAAAAACGTATAACGTATATCCTATAACGCATAACGTATAACGTATAACGTATATCGTATAACGTATAACGTATAACGTAGAACGTTTAACGTATAACCTATAACGTCTAACGTATAACGTATTACGTATAACGTATACCGTATAACGTATAACGTATAACGTATAACGTATAACGTATAACGTCAAACGTATAACGTATAACGCATAACGTATAACGTATAACGCATAACGCATAACGTATAACGTATAACGTATAACGTATAATATATAACGTATAACGTATAACGTATAACGTATATCGTATAACGTATAACGTATAACGTATAACGTATAACGTTTAACGTATAACGTACAACGTATAACGTATAACGTATAACGTATAACGTATAACGTATAACGTATAACGTACAGCGTATAACGTCAAACGTGTAACGTATAACGTATAACGTATAACGTATAACGCATAACGTATAACGTATAACGTATAACGCATAACGTATAACGTATAACGTATAACGTATAACGTATAACGTACAACGTATAACGTATAATGTATAACGTATAACGTATAACGTATAACGTATAACGTATAACGTATAACGTATAACGTATAACGTATAACGTATAACGTATAACGTATAACGTATAACGTATAACGTATAACGTATAACGTATAACGTATAACGTATAACGTATAACGTATAACGTATAACGTATAACGTATAACGTATAACGTATAACGTATAACGTATATCCTATAACGCATAACGTATAACGTATAACGTATATCGTATAACGTATAACGTATAACGTAAAACGTTTAACGTATAACCTATAACGTCTAACGTATAACGTATAACGTATAACGTATATCCTATAACGCATAACGTATAACGTATAACGTATAACGTACAACGTATACCGTATAACGTATAACGTATAACGTATAACGTATAACGTATAACGTATAACGTCAAACGTATAACGTATAACGCATAACGTATAAAGTATAACGCATAACGCATAACGTATAACGTATAACGTATAACGTATAATATATAACGTATAACGTATAACGTATAACGTATATCGTATAACGTATAACGTATAACGTATAACGTATAACGTTTAACGTATAACGTACAACGTATAACGTATAACGTATAACGTATAACGTATAACGTATAACGTACAGCGTATAACGTCAAACGTGTAACGTATAACGTATAACGTATAACGTATAACGCATAACGTATAACGTATAACGTATAACGCATAACGTATAACGTATAACGTATAACGTATAACGTATAACGTATAACGTATATCCTATAACGCATAACGTATAACGTATAACGTATATCGTATAACGTATAACGTATAACGTAAAACGTTTAACGAATAACCTATAACGTCTAACGTATAACGTATAACGTATAACGTATAACGTATACCGTATAACGTATAACGTATAACGTATAACGTATAACGTATAACGTATAACGTATAACGTATAACGTTTAACGTATAACGTACAACGTATAACGTATAACGTATAACGTAAAACGTATAATGAATAACGTATAACGTATAACGTATAACGTATAACGTATAACGTATAACGTATAACGTATAACGTATAACGTATACCGTATAACGTATAACTTATAGCGTAAAACGTATTACATATTACGTATAACGAGTAACGTATAACGTGTAACGTATAACGTATAACGTATAACGTATAACGTATAACGCATAACGTATAACGTATAACGTATATCGTATAACGTAAACGTATAACGTAAAACGTTTAACGTATAACCTATAACGTCTAACGTATAACGTATAACGTGTAACGTATATCCTATAACGCATAACGTATAACGTATAACGTATATCGTATAACGTATAACGTATAACGTAAAACGTTTAACGTATAACCTATAACGTCTAACGTATAACGTATAACGTATAACGTATAACGTATACCGTATAACGTATAACGTATAACGTATAACGTATAACGTATAACGTATAACGTATAACGTATAACGTTTAACGTATAACGTACAACGTATAACGTATAACGTATAACGTAAAACGTATAATGAATAACGTATAACGTATAACGTATAACGTATAACGTATAACGCATAACGTATAACGTATAACGTATAACGTATAACGTATAACGTATAACTTATAGCGTAAAACGTATTACATATTACGTATAACGAGTAACGTATAACGTGTAACGTATAACGTATAACGTATAACGTATAACGTATAACGCATAACGTATAACGTATAACGTATAACGTATAACGTCAAAAGTATAACGTATAACGCATAACGTATAACGTATAACGCATAACGCATAACGTATAACGTATAACGTATAACGTATAATATATAACGTATAACGTATAACGTATAACATATATCGTATAACGTATAACGTATAACGTATAACGTTTAACGTATAACGTATAACGTATAACGTATAACGTATAACGTATAACGTATAACGTATGACGTATCACGTATAAGGTATGACCTATAACGCATAACGGATTGCGTATAACGCATAACGTATAACGTATAACGTATAACGTATAACGTATAACGTATAACGTATAACGTATAACGTATAACGTATAACGTATAACGAATAACGTATAACGTATAACGTATAACGTATAACGTATAACGTATAACGTATAACTTATAACGTAAAACGTATTACATATTACGTATAACGAGTAACGTATAACGTGTAACGTATAACGTATAACGTATAACGAATAACGTATAACGTATAACGTATAACGTATAACGTATAACGTATAACGTATAACTTATAACGTAAAACGTATTACATATTACGTATAACGAGTAACGTATAACGTGTAACGTATAACGTATAACGTATAACGCATAACGTATAACGTATAACGTATAACGCATAACGTATAACGTATAACGTATAACGTATAACGTATAACGCATAACGTATATCCTATAACGCATAACGTTTAACGTATAACGTATATCGTATAACGTATAACGTATAACGTAAAACGTTTAACGTATAACCTATAACGTCTAACGTATAACGTATAACGTATAACGTATACCGTATAACGTATAACGTATAACGTATAACGTATAACGTATAACGTATAACGTATAACGTATAACGTATAACGTTTAACGTATAACGTACAACGTATAACGTATAAACGTATAACGTAAAACGTATAATGAATAACGTATAACGTATAACGTATAACGTATAACGTATAACGTATAACGTATAACGTATAACGTATAACGTATAACGTATAACGTATAACTTATAGCGTAAAACGTATTACATATTACGTATAACGAGTAACGTATAACGTGTAACGTATAACGTATAACGTATAACGTATAACGTATAACGCATAACGTATAACGTATAACGTATATCTTATAACGTAAACGTATAACGTAAAACGTTTAACGTATAACCTATAACGTCTAACGTATAACGTATAACGTATAACGTATATCCTATAACGCATAACGTATAACGTATAACGTATATCGTATAACGTATAACGTATAACGTAAAACGTTTAACGTATAACCTATAACGTCTAACGTATAACGTATAACGTATAACGTATACCGTATAACGTATAACGTATAACGTATAACGTATAACGTATAACGTATAACGTCAAAAGTATAACGTATAACGCATAACGTATAACGTATAACGCATAACGCATAACGTATAACGTATAACGTATACCGTATAATATATAACGTATAACGTATAACGTATAACATATATCGTATAACGTATAACGTATAACGTATAACGTTTAACGTATAACGTATAACGTATAACGTATAACGTATAACGTATAACGTATAACGTATGACGTATCACGTATAAGGTATGACCTATAACGCATAACGGATAGCGTATAACGCATAACGTATAACGTATAACGTATAACGTATAACGTATAACGTATAACGTATAACGTATAACGTATAACGTATAACGTATAACGAATAACGTATAACGTATAACGTATAACGTATAACGTATAACGTATAACGTATAACTTATAACGTAAAACGTATTACATATTACGTATAACGAGTAACGTATAACGTGTAACGTATAACGTATAACGTATAACGTATAACGTATAACGTATAACGTATACCGTATAACGTATAACGTAGAACGTATAACGTATAACGTATAACGTATAACGTATAACGTATAACGTATAACGTATAACGTATATCCTATAACGCATAACGTATAACGTATAACGTATATCGTATAACGTATAACGTATAACGTAAAACGTTTAACGTATAACCTATAACGTCTAACGTATAACGTATAACGTATAACGTATATCCTATAACGCATAACGTATAACGTATAACGTATATCGTATAACGTATAACGTATAACGTAAAACGTTTAACGTATAACCTATAACGTCTAACGTATAACGTATAACGTATAACGTATACCGTATAACGTATAACGTATAACGTATAACGTATAACGTATAACGTATAACGTATAACCCGTAACGTATAACGGAAAGCGCATAACGCATAACGTATAACGTATAACGTATAACGTATAATATATAACGTATAACGTATAACGTATAACATGTATCGTATAACGTATAACGTATAACGTATAACGTTTAACGTATAACGTATAACGTATAACGTATAACGTATAACGTATAACGTATAACGTATAACGTACAGCGTATAACGTCAAACGTGTAACGTATAACGTATAACGTATAACGTATAACGCATAACGTATAACGTATAACGTATAACGCATAACGTATAACGTATAACGTATAACGTATAACGTATAACGTATAACGTATAACGTATAACTTATAACGTAAAACGTATTACATATTACGTATAACGAGTAACGTATAACGTGTAACGTATAACGTATAACGTATAACGTATAACGTATAACGCATAACGTATAACGTATAACGTATATCGTATAACGTAAACGTATAACGTAAAACGTTTAACGTATAACCTATAACGTCTAACGTATAACGTATAACGTATAACGTATATCCTATAACGCATAACGTATATCGTATAACGTATATCGTATAACGTACAGCGTATAACGTCAAACGTGTAACGTATAACGTATAACGTATAACGTATAACGCATAACGTATAACGTATAACGTATAACGCATAACGTATAACGTATAACGTATAACGTATAACGTATAACGTATAACGTATATCCTATAACGCATAACGTATAACGTATAACGTATATCGTATAACGTATAACGTATAACGTAAAACGTTTAACGTATAACCTGTGTAACGTCTAACGTATAACGTATAACGTATAACGTATACCGTATAACGTATAACGTATAACGTATAACGTATAACGTATAACGTATAACGTATAACGTATAACGTTTAACGTATAACGTACAACGTATAACGTATAGCGTATAACGTAAAACGTATAATGAATACGTATAACGTATAACGTATAACGTATAACGTATAACGTATAACGTATAACGTATAACGTATAACGTATAACGTATAACTTATAACGTAAAACGTATTACATATTACGTATAACGAGTAACGTATAACGTGTAACGTATAACGTATAACGTATAACGTATAACGTATAACGCATAACGTATAACGTATAACGTATATCGTATAACGTAAACGTATAACGTAAAACGTTTAACGTATAACCTATAACGTCTAACGTATAACGTATAACGTATAACGTATATCCTATAACGCATAACGTATAACGTATAACGTATATCGTATAACGTATAACGTATAACGTAAAACGTTTAACGTATAACCTGTAACGTCTAACGTATAACGTATAACGTATAACGTATACCGTATAACGTATAACGTATAACGTATAACGTATAACGTATAACGTATAACGTATAACGTATAACGTATAACGTTTAACGTATAACGTACAACGTATAACGTATAGCGTATAACGTAAAACGTATAATGAATAACGTATAACGTATAACGTATAACGTATAACGTATAACGTATAACGTATAACGTCTAACGTATAACGTATAACGTATAACGTATACCGTATAACGTATAACGTATAACGTATAACGTATAACGTATAACGTATAACGTCAAACGTATAACGTATAACGCATAACGTATAAAGTATGACGTATAACGCATAACGTATAACGTATAACGCATAACGCATAACGTATAACGTATAACGTATAACGTATAATATATAACGTATAACGTATAACGTATAACATATATCGTATAACGTATAACGTATAACGTATAACGTTTAACGTATAACGTATAACGTATAACGTATAACGTATAACGTATAACGTATAACGTATGACGTATCACGTATAAGGTATGACCTATAACGCATAACGGATAGCGTATAACGCATAACGTATAACGTATAACGCATAACGTATAACGTATAACGTATAACGTATAACGTATAACGTATAACGTATAACGTATAACGTATAACGTATAACGTATAACGTATAACGAATAACGTATAACGTATAACGTATAACGTATAACGTATAACGTATAACGTATAACTTATAACGTAAAACGTATTACATATTACGTATAACGAGTAACGTATAACGTGTAACGTATAACGTATAACGTATAACGTATAACGTATAACGTATAACGTATACCGTATAACGTATAACGTAGAACGTATAACGTATAACGTATAACGTATAACGTATAACGTATAACGTATAACGTATAACGTATATCCTATAACGCATAACGTATAACGTATAACGTATATCGTATAACGTATAACGTATAACGTAAAACGTTTAACGTATAACCTATAACGTCTAACGTATAACGTATAACGTATAACGTATATCCTATAACGCATAACGTATAACGTATAACGTATATCGTATAACGTATAACGTATAACGTAAAACGTTTAACGTATAACCTATAACGTCTAACGTATGACGTATAACGTATAACGTATACCGTATAACGTATAACGTATAACGTATAACGTATAACGTATAACGTATAACGTCAAACGTATAACGTATAACGCATAACGTATAACGTATAACGCATAACGCATAACGTATAACGTATAACGTATAACGTATAATATATAACGTATAACGTATAACGTATAACATATATCGTATAACGTATAACGTATAACGTATAACGTTTAACGTATAACGTATAACGTATAACGTATAACGTATAACGTATAACGTATAACGTATAACGTACAGCGTATAACGTCAAACGTGTAACGTATAACGTATAACGTATAACGTATAACGCATAACGTATAACGTATAACGTATAACGCATAACGTATAACGTATAACGTATAACGTATAACGTATAACGTATAACGTATAACGTATAACTTATAACGTAAAACGTATTACATATTACGTATAACGAGTAACGTATAACGTGTAACGTATAACGTATAACGTATAACGTATAACGTATAACGCATAACGTATAACGTATAACGTATATCGTATAACGTAAACGTATAACGTAAAACGTTTAACGTATAACCTATAACGTCTAACGTATAACGTATAACGTATAACGTATATCCTATAACGCATAACGTATATCGTATAACGTATATCGTATAACGTATAACGTATAACGTAAAACGTTTAACGTATAACCTATAACGTCTAACGTATAACGTATAACGTATAACGTATACCGTATAACGTATAACGTATAACGTATAACGTATAACGTATAACGTATAACGTCAAACGTATAACGTATAACGCATAACGTATAACGTATAACGCATAACGCATAACGTATAACGTATAACGTATAACGTATAATATATAACGTATAACGTATAACGTATAACATATATCGTATAACGTATAACGTATAACGTATAACGTTTAACGTATAACGTATAACGTATAACGTATAACGTATAACGTATAACGTATAACGTATGACGTATCACGTATAAGGTATTACCTATAACGCATAACGGATAGCGTATAACGCATAACGTATAACGTATAACGTATAACGTATAACGTATAACGTATAACGTATAACGTATAACGTATAACGAATAACGTATAACGTATAACGTATAACGTATAACGTATAACGTATAACGTATAACGTATAACTTATAACGTAAAACGTATTACATATTACGTATAACGAGTAACGTATAACGTGTAACGTATAACGCATAACGTATAACGTATAACGTATAACGTATAACGTATAACGTATACCGTATAACGTATAACGTATAACGTATAACGTATAACGTATAACGTATAACGTATAACGTATAACGTATAACGTATATCCTATAACGCATAACGTATAACGTATAACGTATATCGTATAACGTATAACGTATAACGTAAAACGTTTAACGTATAACCTATAACGTCTAACGTATAACGTATAACCTATAACGTATATCCTATAACGCATAACGTATAACGTATAACGTATATCGTATAACGTATAACGTATAACGTAAAACGTTTAACGTATAACCTACAACGTCTAACGTATAACGTATAACGTATAACGTATACCGTATAACGTATAACGTATAACGTATAACGTATAACGTATAACGTATAACGTCAAACGTATAACGTATAACGCATAACGTATAACGTATAACGCATAACGCATAACGTATAACGTATAACGTATAACGTATAATATATAACGTATAACGTATAACGTATAACGTATATCGTATAACGTATAACGTATAACGTATAACGTATAACGTTTAACGTATAACGTACAACGTATAACGTATAACGTATAACGTATAACGTATAACGTATAACGTATAACGTACAGCGTATAACGTCAAACGTGTAACGTATAACGTATAACGTATAACGTATAACGCATAACGTATAACGTATAACGTATAACGCATAACGTATAACGTATAACGTATAACGTATAACGTATAACGTACAACGTATAACGTATAATGTATAACGTATAACGTATAACGTATAACGTATAACGTATAACGTATAACGTATAACGTATAACGTATAACGTATAACGTATAACGTATAACGTATAACGTATATCCTATAACGCATAACGTATAACGTATAACGTATATCGTATAACGTATAACGTATAACGTAAAACGTTTAACGTATAACCTATAACGTCTAACGTATAACGTATAACGTATAACGTATATCCTATAACGCATAACGTATAACGTATAACGTATATCGTATAACGTATAACGTATAACGTAAAACGTTTAACGTATAACCTATAACGTCTAACGTATAACGTATAACGTATAACGTATACCGTATAACGTATAACGTATAACGTATAACGTATAACGTATAACGTATAACGTCAAACGTATAACGTATAACGCATAACGTATAAAGTATAACGCATAACGCATAACGTATAACGTATAACGTATAACGTGTAATATATAACGTATAACGTATAACGTATAACGTATATCGTATAACGTATAACGTATAACGTATAACGTATAACGTTTAACGTATAACGTACAACGTATAACGTATAACGTATAACGTATAACGTATAACGTATAACGTACAGCGTATAACGTCAAACGTGTAACGTATAACGTATAACGTATAACGTATAACGCATAACGTATAACGTATAACGTATAACGCATAACGTATAACGTATAACGTATAACGTATAACGTATAACGTATAACGTATATCCTATAACGCATAACGTATAACGTATAACGTATATCGTATAACGTATAACGCATAACGTAAAACGTTTAACGTATAACCTGTAACGTCTAACGTATAACGTATAACGTGTAACGTATACCGTATAACGTATAACGTATAACGTATAACGTATAACGTATAACGTATAACGTATAACGTATAACGTTTAACGTATAACGTACAACGTATAACGTATAGCGTATAACGTAAAACGTATAATGAATAACGTATAACGTATAACGTATAACGTATAACGTATAACGTATAACGTATAACGTATAACGTATAACGTATAACGTATAACTTATAACGTAAAACGTATTACATATTACGTATAACGAGTAACGTATAACGTGTAACGTATAACGTATAACGTATAACGTATAACGTATAACGCATAACGTATAACGTATAACGTATATCGTATAACGTAAACGTATAACGTAAAACGTTTAACGTATAACCTATAACGTCTAACGTATAACGTATAACGTATAACGTATATCCTATAACGCATAACGTATAACGTATAACGTATATCGTATAACGCATAACGTATAACGTAAAACGTTTAACGTATAACCTATAACGTCTAACGTATAACGTATAACGTATAACGTATACCGTATAACGTATAACGTATAACGTATAACGTATAACGTATAACGTATAACGTCAAAAGTATAACGTATAACGCATAACGTATAACGTATAACGCATAACGCATAACGTATAACGTATAACGTATAACGTATAATATATAACGTATAACGTATAACGTATAACATATATCGTATAACGTATAACGTATAACGTATAACGTTTAACGTATAACGTATAACGTATAACGTATAACGTATAACGTATAACGTATAACGTATGACGTATCACGTATAAGGTATGACCTATAACGCATAACGGATAGCGTATAACGCATAACGTATAACGTATAACGTATAACGTATAACGTATAACGTATAACGTATAACGTATAACGTATAACGTATAACGTATAACGAATAACGTATAACGTATAACGTATAACGTATAACGTATAACGTATAACGTATAACTTATAACGTAAAACGTATTACATATTACGTATAACGAGTAACGTATAACGTGTAACGTATAACGTATAACGTATAACGTATAACGTATAACGTATAACGTATACCGTATAACGTATAACGTAGAACGTATAACGTATAACGTATAACGTATAACGTATAACGTATAACGTATAACGTATAACGTATATCCTATAACGCATAACGTATAACGTATAACGTATATCGTATAACGTATAACGTATAACGTAAAACGTTTAACGTATAACCTATAACGTCTAACGTATAACGTATAACGTATAACGTATATCCTATAACGCATAACGTATAACGTATAACGTATATCGTATAACGTATAACGTATAACGTAAAACGTTTAACGTATAACCTATAACGTCTAACGTATAACGTATAACGTATAACGTATACCGTATAACGTATAACGTATAACGTATAACGTATAACGTATAACGTATAACGTCAAATGTATAACGTATAACGCATAACGTATAACGTATAACGCATAACGTAAAACGTATTACATATTACGTATAACGTATAACGTATAACGTATAACGTATAACGTATAACGTATAACGTATAACGTATAACGTTTAACGTATAACGTTTAACGTATAACGTATAACTTATAACGTAAAACGTATTACATATTACGTATAACGAGTAACGTATAACGTGTAACGTATAACGTATAACGTATAACGTATAACGTATAACGTATAACGTATAACGTATAACGTATAACGTATAACGTATAACGTATAACGTATAACGTATAACGTATAACGTATAACGTATAACGTATAACGTATAACGTATAACGTATATCCTATAACGCTTAACGTATAACGTATAACGTATAACGTATAACGTATATCCTATAACGCATAACGTATAACGTATAACGTATATCGTATAACGTATAACGTATAACGTAAAACGTTTAACGTATAACCTATAACGTCTAACGTATAACGTATAACGTATAACGTATATCCTATAACGCATAACGTATAACGTATAACGTATATCGTATAACGTATAACGTATAACGTAAAACGTTTAACGTATAACCTATAACGTCTAACGTATAACGTATAACGTATAACGTATACCGTATAACGTATAACGTATAACGTATAACGTATAACGTATAACGTATAACGTCAAACGTATAACGTATAACGCATAACGTATAACGTATAACGCATAACGTAAAACGTATTACATATTACGTATAACGTATAACGTATAACGTATAACGTATAACGTATAACGTATAACGTATAACGTATAACGTTTAACGTATAACGTTTAGCGTATAACGTATAACTTATAACGTAAAACGTATTACATATTACGTATAACGAGTAACGTATAACGTGTAACGTATAACGTATAACGTATAACGTATAACGTATAACGTATAACGTATAACGTATAACGTATAACGTATATCGTATAACGTATAACGAATAACGTATAACGTATAACGTATAACGTATAACGTATAATGTATAACGTATAACGTATAACGTATAACGTAAAACGTATAACGTATAACGTATAACGTATAACGTATAACGTATAACGTATAACGTACAACGTATAACGTATAACGTATATCGTATAACGTATAACGTATAACGTATAACGTATAACGTATAACGTTTAACGTATAACGTATAACGTATAACGTATAACGTATAACGTATAACGTATAACGTATAACGTATAACGTATAACGTATAACGTATAACGAATAACGTATAACGTATAACGTATAACGTATAACGTACAAGGTATAACGTATAACGTATAACGTGTAACGCATAACGTATAACGCATAACGTACAACGTATAACGTATAGCGTATAACGTATAACGTATAACGTATAACGTATAACGTTTAACGTATAACGTATAACGTATAACGTATAACGTATAACGTATAACGTATAACGTATAACGTATAACGTATAACGTATAACGTATAACGTATAACGAATAACGTATAACGTATAACGTATAACGTATGACGTATCACGTATAAGGTATGACCTATAACGCATAACGGATAGCGTATAACGCATAACGTATAACGTATAACGTATAACGTATAACGTATAACGTATAACGTATAACGTATAACGTATAACGTATAACGTATAACGTATAACGAATAACGTATAACGTATAACGTATAACGTATAACGTATAACGTATAACGTATAACGTATAACGTATAACGTATAACGTATAACGTATAACGTATATCGTATAACGTATAACGTATAACGTAAAACGTATAACGTATAACGTATAACGTATAACGTATAACGTATAACGTATAACGTATAACGTATAACGTTTAACGTATAACGTTTAACGTATAACGTATAACTTATAACGTAAAACGTATTACATATTACGTATAACGAGTAACGTATAACGTGTAACGTATAACGTATAACGTATAACGTATAACGTATAACGTATAACGTATAACGTATAACGTATAACGTATAACGTATAACGTATAACGTATAACGTATAACGTATATCCTATAACGCTTAACGTATAACGTATAACGTATATCGTATAACGTATAACGTATAACGTAAAACGTTTAACGTATAACGTATAACGTATAACGTATAACGTACAACGTATAACGTACAACGTATAACGTAGAACGTATAACGTATTACGTATAACGTATAACGTATAACGTATAACGTATAACGTAAAACGTATAACGTATAACGTATAACGTATAACGTATAACGTATAACGTTTAACGTATAACGTATAACGTATAACGTATAACGTATAGCGCATAACGTATAACGTATAACGTATAACGTATAACGTATAACGAATAACGTATAACGTATAACGTATAACGTAAAACGTACAAGGTATAACGTATAACGTATAACGTGTAACGCATAACGTATAACGTATAACGAATAACGTATAACGTATAACGTATAACGTATAACGTATAACGTATAATGTATAACGTATAACGTATAACGTATAACGTAAAACGTATAACATATAACGTATAACGTATAACGTATAACGTATAACGTATAACGTATAACGTATAACGTATAACGTACAACGTATAACGTACAACGTATAACGTAGAACGTATAACGTACAACGTATAACGTACAACGTATAACGTAGAACGTATAACGTATAACGTATAACGTATAACGTATAACGTATAACGTGTAACGTATAACGTATAACGTATAACGTATAACGTATAACGTATAACGTATAACGTATAACGTATAACGTATAACGTATAACGTATAACGTATAACGAATAACGTATAACGTATAACGTATAACGTATGACGTATCACGTATAAGGTATGACCTATAACGCATAACGGATAGCGTATAACGCATAACGTATAACGTATAACGTATAACGTATAACGTATAACGTATAACGTATAACGTATAACGTATAACGTATAACGTATAACGTATAACGAATAACGTATAACGTATAACGTATAACGTATAACGTATAACGTATAACGTATATCCTATAACGCTTAACGTATAACGTATAACGTATATCGTATAACGTATAACGTATAACGTAAAACGTTTAACGTATAACGTATAACGTATAACGTATAACGTATAACGTATAACGTATAACGCATAACGCATACCGTATAACGTATAACGTATAACGTATAACGTATAACGTATAACGTATAACGTATATCGTATAACGTATAACGAATAACGTATAACGTATAACGTATAACGTATAACGTATAATGTATAACATATAACGTATAACGTATAACGTATAACGTAAAACGTATAACGTATAACGTATAACGTATAACGTATAACGTATAACGTTTAACGTATAACGTATAACGTATAACGTATAACGTATAACGCATAACGTATAACGTATAACGAATAACGTATAACGTATAACGTATAACGTATAACGTATAACGTATAACGTAAAACGTATAACGTATAACGTATAACGTATAACGTATAGCGTATAACGTATAACGTATAACGTATAACGTTTAACGTATAACGTTTAACGTATAACGTATAACTTATAACGTAAAACGTATTACATATTACGTATAACGAGTAACGTATAACGTGTAACGTATAACGTATAACGTATAACGTATAACGTATAACGTATAACGTATAACGTATAACGTATAACGTATAACGTATAACGTATAACGTATAACGTATAACGTATAACGAATAACGTATAACGTATAACGTATAACGTATAACGTATAACGTATAATGTATAACGTATAACGTATAACGTATAACGTAAAACGTATAACATATAACGTATAACGTATAACGTATAACGTATAACGTATAACGTATAACGTATAACGTATAACGTATAACGTATAACGTACAACGTATAACGTACAACGTATAACGTAGAACGTATAACGTATTACGTATAACGTATAACGTATAACGTATAACGTATAACGTATAACGTATAACGTATAACGTATAACGTATAACGTATAACGAATAACGTATAACGTATAACGTATAACGTATAACGTACAACGTATCACGTATAACGTATATCCTATAACGCATAACGTATAACGTATAACGTATATCGTAAAACGTATAACGTATAACGTGTAACGTATAACGTATAACGTATAACGTATAACGTGTAACGTATAACGTATAACGTATAACGTATAACATATAACGTATTACATATTACATATAACGTATAACGTACAACGTATAACGTATAACGTATAACGTGTAACGCATAACGTATAACGCATAACGTACAACGTATAACGTATAGCGTATAACGTATAACGTATAACGTATAACGTATAACGTTTAACGTATAACGTATAACGTATAACGTATAACGTATAACGTATAACGTATAACGTATAACGTATAACGTATAACGCATAACGTATAACGAATAACGTATAACGTATAACGTATAACGTATGACGTATCACGTATAAGGTATGACCTATAACGCATAACGGATAGCGTATAACGCATAACGTATAACGTATAACGTATAACGTATAACGTATAACGTATAACGTATAACGTATAACGTATAACGTATAACGTATAACGTATAACGTATAACGTATAACGTAAAACGTATAACGTATAACGTATAACGTATAACGTATATCCTATAACGCATAACGTATAACGTATAACGTATATCGTATAACGTATAACGTATAACGTAAAACGTATAACGTATAACGTATAACGTATAACGTATAACGTATAACGTATAACGTATAACGTATAACGTACAACGTATCACGTATAACGTATATCCTATAGCGCATAACGTATATCCTGTAACGCATAATGTATAGCGTATAACGCATAACGTATACCGTATAACGTATAACGTCAAACGTATAACGTATAACGTATAACGTATAACGCATAACGTATAACGTATACCGTATAACGTATAACGTATATCGTATAACGTATAACGTATAACGTATAACGTATAACGTATAACGTATAAGGTATAACGTTTAACGTATAACGTATAACGTATAACGTATAACGTATAACGTATAACGTATAACGTATAACGTATAACGTATAACGTACAACGTATAACGTACAACGTATAACGTAGAACGTATAACGTATTACGTATAACGTATAACGTATAACGTATAACGTATAACGTATAACGTATAACGTATAACGTATAACGTGTAACGTATAACGTATAACGTATAACGTATAACGTATAACGTATAACGTATAACGTATAACGTATAACGTATAACGTATAACGTACAACGTATCACGTATAACGTATATCCTATAGCGCATAACGTATATCCTGTAACGCATAATGTATAGCGTATAACGCATAACGTATACCGTATAACGTATAACGTCAAACGTATAACGTATAACGTATAACGTATAACGCATAACGTATAACGTATACCGTATAACGTATAACGTATATCGTATAACGTATAACGTATAACGTATAACGTATAACGTATAACGTATAAGGTATAACGTTTAACGTATAACGTATAACGTATAACGTATAACGTATAACGTATAACGTATAACGTATAACGTATAACGTATAACGTACAACGTATAACGTACAACGTATAACGTAGAACGTATAACGTATTACGTATAACGTATAACGTATAACGTATAACGTATAACGTATAACGTATAACGTATAACGTATAACGTGTAACGTATAACGTATAACGTATAACGTATAACGTATAACGTATAACGTATAACGTATAACGTATAACGTATAACGTATAACGTATAACGTATAACGTATAACGTATAACGTATAACGTATAACGTTTAACGTATAACGCATAACGTATAACGTATAACGTCTAACGTATAACGTATAACGTATGACGTATAACGTATAACGTATAACGTATAACGTATAAGGTATAACGTATAACGTATAACGTATAACGTATAACGTATAACGTATAACGTATAACGTATAACGTATAACGTATAACGTACAACGTATCACGTATAACGTATATCCTATAACGCATAACGTATAGCGTATAACGCATAACGTATACCGTATAACGTATAACGTCAAACGTATAACGTATAACGTATAACGTACAACGTATAACGTGCAACGTATAACGTATAACGTATAACGTATAACGTGTAACGTATAACGTATAACGTATAACGTATTACGTATTACGTATAACCTATAACGTCTAACGTATAACGTATAACGTATAACGTATAACGTATAACGTATAACGTATAACGTATAACGTATAAGGTATAACGTATAACGTATAACGTATAACGTATAACGTATAACGTATAACGTATAACGTACAACGTATAACGTATAACGTACAACGTATCACGTATAACGTATATCCTATAACGCATAACGTATATCCTATAACGCATAACGTATAGCGTATAACGCATAACGTATACCGTATAACGTATAACGTCAAACGTATAACGTATATCGTATAACGTATAACGTATAACGCATAACGTATAACGTATACTGTATAACGTATAACGTCAAACGTATAACGTATAACGTATAACGTATAACGTATAACGTATAACGTATAACGTATAACGTATAACGTATAACGTATAACGTATATCCTATAACGCATAACGTATAACGTATAACGTATATCGTATAACGTATAACGTATAACGTATAACGTATAACGTATAACGTATAACGTATAACGTATAACGTATAACGTATAACGAATAACGTATAACGTATAACGTATAACGTATGACGTATCACGTATAAGGTATGACCTATAACGCATAACGTATAGCGTATAACGCATAACGTATAACGTATAACGTATAACGTATAACGTATAACGTATAACGTATAACGTATAACGTATAACGTATAACGTATAACGTATAACGTATAACGTATAACGTATAACGTATAACGTATAACGTATAACGTATAACGTATAACGTATAACGTATAACGTATAACGTATAACGTATAACGTATAACGTATAACGTATAACGTATAACGTATAACGTATAACGTATAACGTATAACGTATAACGTATAACGTATAACGTATAACGTATAACGTATGACGTATAACGTATAACGTATAACGTATAACCTATAACGTATAACGTATAACGTATAACGTATAACGTTTAACGTATAACGTATAACGTATAACGCATAACGTATAACGTATAACGTGTAACGTATAACGTTTAGCGTATAACGTATAACGTATTACATATTACATATAACGTATAACGTACAACGTATAACGTATAACATATAACGTCTAACGTTTAACGTATAACGTACAACGTATAACGTATAACGTATAACGTATAACGTATAACGTATAACGTATCACGTATAACGTATAACGTATGACGTATCACGTATAAGGTATGACCTATAACGCATTACGTATAGCGTATAACGCATAATGTATAACGTATAACGCATAATGTATAACGTATAACGTATAACGTATAACGTATAACTTATAACGTATAACGTATAACGTATAACGTGTAACGTATAACGTATAACGTATAACGTATAACGTATAACGTATAACGTATAACGTATAACGTATAACGTATAACGTATAACGTATAACGTATAACGTATAACGTATAACGTATAACGTATAACGTATAACGTATAACGTATAACGTATAACGTATAACGTATAACGTATAACGTATAACGTATAACGAATAACGTATAACGTATAACGTATAACGTATGACGTATCACGTATAAGGTATGACCTATAACGCATAACGTATAGCGTATAACGCATAACGTATAACGTATAACGTATAACGTATAACGTATAACGTATAACGTATAACGTATAACGTATAACGTATAACGTATAACGTATAACGTATAACGTATAACGTATAACGTATAACGTATAACGTATAACGTATAACGTATAACGTATAACGTATAACGTATAACGTATAACGTATAACGTATAACGTATAACGTATAACGTATAACGTATAACGTATAACGTATAACGTATAACGTATAACGTATAACGTATAACGTATAACGTGAACGTATAACGTATAACGTATAACGTATAACGTACAACGTATAACGTGCAACGTATAACGTATAACGTATAACGTATAACGTGTAACGTATAACGTATAACGTATAACGTATTACGTATTACGTATAACCTATAACGTCTAACGTATAACGTATAACGTATAACGTATAACGTATAACGTATAACGTATAACGTATAACGTATAAGGTATAACGTATAACGTATAACGTATAACGTATAACGTATAACGTATAACGTATAACGTACAACGTATAACGTATAACGTACAACGTATCACGTATAACGTATATCCTATAACGCATAACGTATATCCTATAACGCATAACGTATAGCGTATAACGCATAACGTATACCGTATAACGTATAACGTCAAACGTATAACGTATATCGTATAACGTATAACGTATAACGCATAACGTATAACGTATACTGTATAACGTATAACGTCAAACGTATAACGTATAACGTATAACGTATAACGTTTAACGTATAACGCATAACGTATAACGTATAACGTCTAACGTATAACGTATAACGTATGACGTATAACGTATAACGTATAACGTATAACGTATAAGGTATAACGTATAACGTATAACGTATAACGTATAACGTATAACGTATAACGTATAACGTATAACGTATAACGTATAACGTACAACGTATCACGTATAACGTATATCCTATAACGCATAACGTATAGCGTATAACGCATAACGTATACCGTATAACGTATAACGTCAAACGTATAACGTATAACGTATAACGTATAACGTATAACGTATAACGTATAACGTATAACGTATAACGTACAACGTGTAACGTATAACGTACAACGTATCACGTATAACGTATATCCTATAACGCATAACGTATATCCTATACCGCATAACGTATAGCGTATAACGCATAACGTATACCGTATAACGTATAACGTATAACGTAAAACGTATAACGTATAACGTATAACGTATAACGTATAACCTATAACGTATAACGTATAACGTATAACGTATAACGTATAACGTATAACGTATAACGTATAACGTATAACGTATAACGTATAACGTACAACGTATAACGTACAACGTATAACGTATAACGTATAACGTATAACGTGTAACGTATAACGTATAACGTATAACGTATTACGTATTACGTATAACCTATAACGTCTAACGTATAACGTATAACGTATAACGTATAACGTATAACGTATAACGTATAACGTATAACGTATAAGGTATAACGTATAACGTATAACGTATAACGTATAACGTATAACGTATAACGTATAACGTACAACGTATCACGTATAACGTATATCCTATAACGCATAACGTATATCCTATAACGCATAACGTATAGCGTATAACGCATAACGTATACCGTATAACGTATAACGTCAAACGTATAACGTATCACGTATAACGTATAACGTATAACGTATAACGTATATCCTATAACGCATAAGGTATAACGTATAACGTATATCGTATAACGTATAACGTATAACGTATAACGTTTAACGTATAACGTATAACGTATAACGTATAACGTATAACGTATAACGTACAACGTATCACGTATAACGTATATCCTATAACGCATAACGTATATCCTATAACGCATAATGTATAGCGTATAACGCATAACGTATACCGTATAACGTATAACGTCAAACGTATAACGTATAACGTATAACGTATAACGTATAACGCATAATGTATAACGTATACCGTATAACGTATAACGTGTAACGTATAACGTATAACGTATAACGTATAACGTATAACGTATAACGCTTAACGTATAATGTATAACGTATAACGTATAACGTATAACGTATAACGTATAACATATAACGTATAACGTATAACGTATAACGTATAACGAATAACGTATAACGTATAACGTATAACGTATGACGTATCACGTATAAGGTATGACCTATAACGCATAACGTATAGCGTATAACGCATAACGTATAACGTAGAACGTATAACGTATAACGTATAACGTATAACGTATAACGTATAACGTATAACGTATAACGTATAACGTATGACGTATAACGTATAACGTATAACGTATAACGTATAACGTATAACGTATAACGTATAACGTATAACGTATAACGTATAACGTATAACGTATAACGTATAACGTATAACGTATAACGTATAACGTATAACGTATAACGTATAACGTATAACGTATAACGTATAACGTATAACGTATAACGTGAACGTATAACGTATAACGTATAACGTATAACGTACAACGTATAACGT
>NW_027480264.1:0-27662 GCF_051014685.1 Ptiloglossa arizonensis
TGAGCACACAGCAGCGTGTTTTAGCATGCCAGCTACACGGTGGTGTGCCTAACGTGTGGATAGCTCGAAATTTTCGTTCCGGACCGATGTGACCGGGAAGCAACACGCCGCTGGGACTTTGAAACTTTCGGCACGTATCGAACAGTTCTTCTCTATTATCTCGAGAACGGACCCGACGACCGTACACTTTGAGCACACAGCAGCGTGTTTTAGCATGCCAGCTACACGGTGGTGTGCCTAACGTGTGGATAGCTCGAAATTTTCGTTCCGGACCGATGTGACCGGGAAGCAACACGCCGCTGGGACTTTGAAACTTTCGGCACGTATCGAACAGTTCTTCTCTATTATCTCGAGAACGGACACGACGACCGTACACTTTGAGCACACAGCAGCGTGTTTTAGCATGCCAGCTACACGGTGGTGTGCCTAACGTGTGGATAGCTCGAAATTTTCGTTCCGGACCGATGTGACCGGGAAGCAACACGCCGCTGGGACTTTGAAACTTTCGGCACGTATCGAACAGTTCTTCTCTATTATCTCGAGAACGGACACGACGACCGTACACTTTGAGCACACAGCAGCGTGTTTTAGCATGCCAGCTACACGGTGGTGTGCCTAACGTGTGGATAGCTCGAGATTTTCGTTCCGGACCGATGTGACCGGGAAGCATCACGCCGCTGGGACTTTGAAACTTTCGGCACGTATCGAACAGTTCTTCTCTATTATCTCGAGAACGGACACGACGACCGTACACTTTGAGCACACAGCAGCGTGTTTTAGCATGCCAGCTACACGGTGGTGTGCCTAACGTGTGGATAGCTCGAGATTTTCGTTCCGGACCGATGTGACCGGGAAGCATCACGCCGCTGGGACTTTGAAACTTTCGGCACGTATCGAACAGTTCTTCTCTATTATCTCGAGAACGGACACGACGACCGTACACTTTGAGCACACAGCAGCGTGTTTTAGCATGCCAGCTACACGGTGGTGTGCCTAACGTGTGGATAGCTCGAAATTTTCGTTCCGGACCGATGTGACCGGGAAGCAACACGCCGCTGGGACTTTGAAACTTTCGGCACGTATCGAACAGTTCTTCTCTATTATCTCGAGAACGGACACGACGACCGTACACTTTGAGCACACAGCAGCGTGTTTTAGCATGCCAGCTACACGGTGGTGTGCCTAACGTGTGGATAGCTCGAAATTTTCGTTCCGGACCGATGTGACCGGGAAGCAACACGCCGCTGGGACTTTGAAACTTTCGGCACGTATCGAACAGTTCTTCTCTATTATCTCGAGAACGGACACGACGACCGTACACTTTGAGCACACAGCAGCGTGTTTTAGCATGCCAGCTACACGGTGGTGTGCCTAACGTGTGGATAGCTCGAGATTTTCGTTCCGGACCGATGTGACCGGGAAGCATCACGCCGCTGGGACTTTGAAACTTTCGGCACGTATCGAACAGTTCTTCTCTATTATCTCGAGAACGGACACGACGACCGTACACTTTGAGCACACAGCAGCGTGTTTTAGCATGCCAGCTACACGGTGGTGTGCCTAACGTGTGGATAGCTCGAGATTTTCGTTCCGGACCGATGTGACCGGGAAGCATCACGCCGCTGGGACTTTGAAACTTTCGGCACGTATCGAACAGTTCTTCTCTATTATCTCGAGAACGGACACGACGACCGTACACTTTGAGCACACAGCAGCGTGTTTTAGCATGCCAGCTACACGGTGGTGTGCCTAACGTGTGGATAGCTCGAAATTTTCGTTCCGGACCGATGTGACCGGGAAGCAACACGCCGCTGGGACTTTGAAACTTTCGGCACGTATCGAACAGTTCTTCTCTATTATCTCGAGAACGGACACGACGACCGTACACTTTGAGCACACAGCAGCGTGTTTTAGCATGCCAGCTACACGGTGGTGTGCCTAACGTGTGGATAGCTCGAGATTTTCGTTCCGGACCGATGTGACCGGGAAGCATCACGCCGCTGGGACTTTGAAACTTTCGGCACGTATCGAACAGTTCTTCTCTATTATCTCGAGAACGGACACGACGACCGTACACTTTGAGCACACAGCAGCGTGTTTTAGCATGCCAGCTACACGGTGGTGTGCCTAACGTGTGGATAGCTCGAGATTTTCGTTCCGGACCGATGTGACCGGGAAGCATCACGCCGCTGGGACTTTGAAACTTTCGGCACGTATCGAACAGTTCTTCTCTATTATCTCGAGAACGGACACGACGACCGTACACTTTGAGCACACAGCAGCGTGTTTTAGCATGCCAGCTACACGGTGGTGTGCCTAACGTGTGGATAGCTCGAAATTTTCGTTCCGGACCGATGTGACCGGGAAGCAACACGCCGCTGGGACTTTGAAACTTTCGGCACGTATCGAACAGTTCTTCTCTATTATCTCGAGAACGGACACGACGACCGTACACTTTGAGCACACAGCAGCGTGTTTTAGCATGCCAGCTACACGGTGGTGTGCCTAACGTGTGGATAGCTCGAAATTTTCGTTCCGGACCGATGTGACCGGGAAGCAACACGCCGCTGGGACTTTGAAACTTTCGGCACGTATCGAACAGTTCTTCTCTATTATCTCGAGAACGGACACGACGACCGTACACTTTGAGCACACAGCAGCGTGTTTTAGCATGCCAGCTACACGGTGGTGTGCCTAACGTGTGGATAGCTCGAGATTTTCGTTCCGGACCGATGTGACCGGGAAGCATCACGCCGCTGGGACTTTGAAACTTTCGGCACGTATCGAACAGTTCTTCTCTATTATCTCGAGAACGGACACGACGACCGTACACTTTGAGCACACAGCAGCGTGTTTTAGCATGCCAGCTACACGGTGGTGTGCCTAACGTGTGGATAGCTCGAGATTTTCGTTCCGGACCGATGTGACCGGGAAGCATCACGCCGCTGGGACTTTGAAACTTTCGGCACGTATCGAACAGTTCTTCTCTATTATCTCGAGAACGGACACGACGACCGTACACTTTGAGCACACAGCAGCGTGTTTTAGCATGCCAGCTACACGGTGGTGTGCCTAACGTGTGGATAGCTCGAAATTTTCGTTCCGGACCGATGTGACCGGGAAGCAACACGCCGCTGGGACTTTGAAACTTTCGGCACGTATCGAACAGTTCTTCTCTATTATCTCGAGAACGGACACGACGACCGTACACTTTGAGCACACAGCAGCGTGTTTTAGCATGCCAGCTACACGGTGGTGTGCCTAACGTGTGGATAGCTCGAGATTTTCGTTCCGGACCGATGTGACCGGGAAGCATCACGCCGCTGGGACTTTGAAACTTTCGGCACGTATCGAACAGTTCTTCTCTATTATCTCGAGAACGGACACGACGACCGTACACTTTGAGCACACAGCAGCGTGTTTTAGCATGCCAGCTACACGGTGGTGTGCCTAACGTGTGGATAGCTCGAGATTTTCGTTCCGGACCGATGTGACCGGGAAGCATCACGCCGCTGGGACTTTGAAACTTTCGGCACGTATCGAACAGTTCTTCTCTATTATCTCGAGAACGGACACGACGACCGTACACTTTGAGCACACAGCAGCGTGTTTTAGCATGCCAGCTACACGGTGGTGTGCCTAACGTGTGGATAGCTCGAAATTTTCGTTCCGGACCGATGTGACCGGGAAGCAACACGCCGCTGGGACTTTGAAACTTTCGGCACGTATCGAACAGTTCTTCTCTATTATCTCGAGAACGGACACGACGACCGTACACTTTGAGCACACAGCAGCGTGTTTTAGCATGCCAGCTACACGGTGGTGTGCCTAACGTGTGGATAGCTCGAAATTTTCGTTCCGGACCGATGTGACCGGGAAGCAACACGCCGCTGGGACTTTGAAACTTTCGGCACGTATCGAACAGTTCTTCTCTATTATCTCGAGAACGGACACGACGACCGTACACTTTGAGCACACAGCAGCGTGTTTTAGCATGCCAGCTACACGGTGGTGTGCCTAACGTGTGGATAGCTCGAGATTTTCGTTCCGGACCGATGTGACCGGGAAGCATCACGCCGCTGGGACTTTGAAACTTTCGGCACGTATCGAACAGTTCTTCTCTATTATCTCGAGAACGGACACGACGACCGTACACTTTGAGCACACAGCAGCGTGTTTTAGCATGCCAGCTACACGGTGGTGTGCCTAACGTGTGGATAGCTCGAGATTTTCGTTCCGGACCGATGTGACCGGGAAGCATCACGCCGCTGGGACTTTGAAACTTTCGGCACGTATCGAACAGTTCTTCTCTATTATCTCGAGAACGGACACGACGACCGTACACTTTGAGCACACAGCAGCGTGTTTTAGCATGCCAGCTACACGGTGGTGTGCCTAACGTGTGGATAGCTCGAAATTTTCGTTCCGGACCGATGTGACCGGGAAGCAACACGCCGCTGGGACTTTGAAACTTTCGGCACGTATCGAACAGTTCTTCTCTATTATCTCGAGAACGGACACGACGACCGTACACTTTGAGCACACAGCAGCGTGTTTTAGCATGCCAGCTACACGGTGGTGTGCCTAACGTGTGGATAGCTCGAAATTTTCGTTCCGGACCGATGTGACCGGGAAGCAACACGCCGCTGGGACTTTGAAACTTTCGGCACGTATCGAACAGTTCTTCTCTATTATCTCGAGAACGGACACGACGACCGTACACTTTGAGCACACAGCAGCGTGTTTTAGCATGCCAGCTACACGGTGGTGTGCCTAACGTGTGGATAGCTCGAAATTTTCGTTCCGGACCGATGTGACCGGGAAGCAACACGCCGCTGGGACTTTGAAACTTTCGGCACGTATCGAACAGTTCTTCTCTATTATCTCGAGAACGGACACGACGACCGTACACTTTGAGCACACAGCAGCGTGTTTTAGCATGCCAGCTACACGGTGGTGTGCCTAACGTGTGGATAGCTCGAGATTTTCGTTCCGGACCGATGTGACCGGGAAGCATCACGCCGCTGGGACTTTGAAACTTTCGGCACGTATCGAACAGTTCTTCTCTATTATCTCGAGAACGGACACGACGACCGTACACTTTGAGCACACAGCAGCGTGTTTTAGCATGCCAGCTACACGGTGGTGTGCCTAACGTGTGGATAGCTCGAGATTTTCGTTCCGGACCGATGTGACCGGGAAGCATCACGCCGCTGGGACTTTGAAACTTTCGGCACGTATCGAACAGTTCTTCTCTATTATCTCGAGAACGGACACGACGACCGTACACTTTGAGCACACAGCAGCGTGTTTTAGCATGCCAGCTACACGGTGGTGTGCCTAACGTGTGGATAGCTCGAAATTTTCGTTCCGGACCGATGTGACCGGGAAGCAACACGCCGCTGGGACTTTGAAACTTTCGGCACGTATCGAACAGTTCTTCTCTATTATCTCGAGAACGGACACGACGACCGTACACTTTGAGCACACAGCAGCGTGTTTTAGCATGCCAGCTACACGGTGGTGTGCCTAACGTGTGGATAGCTCGAAATTTTCGTTCCGGACCGATGTGACCGGGAAGCAACACGCCGCTGGGACTTTGAAACTTTCGGCACGTATCGAACAGTTCTTCTCTATTATCTCGAGAACGGACACGACGACCGTACACTTTGAGCACACAGCAGCGTGTTTTAGCATGCCAGCTACACGGTGGTGTGCCTAACGTGTGGATAGCTCGAGATTTTCGTTCCGGACCGATGTGACCGGGAAGCATCACGCCGCTGGGACTTTGAAACTTTCGGCACGTATCGAACAGTTCTTCTCTATTATCTCGAGAACGGACACGACGACCGTACACTTTGAGCACACAGCAGCGTGTTTTAGCATGCCAGCTACACGGTGGTGTGCCTAACGTGTGGATAGCTCGAAATTTTCGTTCCGGACCGATGTGACCGGGAAGCAACACGCCGCTGGGACTTTGAAACTTTCGGCACGTATCGAACAGTTCTTCTCTATTATCTCGAGAACGGACACGACGACCGTACACTTTGAGCACACAGCAGCGTGTTTTAGCATGCCAGCTACACGGTGGTGTGCCTAACGTGTGGATAGCTCGAGATTTTCGTTCCGGACCGATGTGACCGGGAAGCATCACGCCGCTGGGACTTTGAAACTTTCGGCACGTATCGAACAGTTCTTCTCTATTATCTCGAGAACGGACACGACGACCGTACACTTTGAGCACACAGCAGCGTGTTTTAGCATGCCAGCTACACGGTGGTGTGCCTAACGTGTGGATAGCTCGAAATTTTCGTTCCGGACCGATGTGACCGGGAAGCAACACGCCGCTGGGACTTTGAAACTTTCGGCACGTATCGAACAGTTCTTCTCTATTATCTCGAGAACGGACACGACGACCGTACACTTTGAGCACACAGCAGCGTGTTTTAGCATGCCAGCTACACGGTGGTGTGCCTAACGTGTGGATAGCTCGAAATTTTCGTTCCGGACCGATGTGACCGGGAAGCAACACGCCGCTGGGACTTTGAAACTTTCGGCACGTATCGAACAGTTCTTCTCTATTATCTCGAGAACGGACACGACGACCGTACACTTTGAGCACACAGCAGCGTGTTTTAGCATGCCAGCTACACGGTGGTGTGCCTAACGTGTGGATAGCTCGAAATTTTCGTTCCGGACCGATGTGACCGGGAAGCAACACGCCGCTGGGACTTTGAAACTTTCGGCACGTATCGAACAGTTCTTCTCTATTATCTCGAGAACGGACACGACGACCGTACACTTTGAGCACACAGCAGCGTGTTTTAGCATGCCAGCTACACGGTGGTGTGCCTAACGTGTGGATAGCTCGAGATTTTCGTTCCGGACCGATGTGACCGGGAAGCATCACGCCGCTGGGACTTTGAAACTTTCGGCACGTATCGAACAGTTCTTCTCTATTATCTCGAGAACGGACACGACGACCGTACACTTTGAGCACACAGCAGCGTGTTTTAGCATGCCAGCTACACGGTGGTGTGCCTAACGTGTGGATAGCTCGAGATTTTCGTTCCGGACCGATGTGACCGGGAAGCATCACGCCGCTGGGACTTTGAAACTTTCGGCACGTATCGAACAGTTCTTCTCTATTATCTCGAGAACGGACACGACGACCGTACACTTTGAGCACACAGCAGCGTGTTTTAGCATGCCAGCTACACGGTGGTGTGCCTAACGTGTGGATAGCTCGAAATTTTCGTTCCGGACCGATGTGACCGGGAAGCAACACGCCGCTGGGACTTTGAAACTTTCGGCACGTATCGAACAGTTCTTCCCTATTATCTCGAGAACGGACCCGACGACCGTACACTTTGAGCACACAGCAGCGTGTTTTAGCATGCCAGCTACACGGTGGTGTGCCTAACGTGTGGATAGCTCGAAATTTTCGTTCCGGACCGATGTGACCGGGAAGCAACACGCCGCTGGGACTTTGAAACTTTCGGCACGTATCGAACAGTTCTTCTCTATTATCTCGAGAACGGACACGACGACCGTACACTTTGAGCACACAGCAGCGTGTTTTAGCATGCCAGCTACACGGTGGTGTGCCTAACGTGTGGATAGCTCGAAATTTTCGTTCCGGACCGATGTGACCGGGAAGCAACACGCCGCTGGGACTTTGAAACTTTCGGCACGTATCGAACAGTTCTTCTCTATTATCTCGAGAACGGACACGACGACCGTACACTTTGAGCACACAGCAGCGTGTTTTAGCATGCCAGCTACACGGTGGTGTGCCTAACGTGTGGATAGCTCGAGATTTTCGTTCCGGACCGATGTGACCGGGAAGCATCACGCCGCTGGGACTTTGAAACTTTCGGCACGTATCGAACAGTTCTTCTCTATTATCTCGAGAACGGACACGACGACCGTACACTTTGAGCACACAGCAGCGTGTTTTAGCATGCCAGCTACACGGTGGTGTGCCTAACGTGTGGATAGCTCGAGATTTTCGTTCCGGACCGATGTGACCGGGAAGCATCACGCCGCTGGGACTTTGAAACTTTCGGCACGTATCGAACAGTTCTTCTCTATTATCTCGAGAACGGACACGACGACCGTACACTTTGAGCACACAGCAGCGTGTTTTAGCATGCCAGCTACACGGTGGTGTGCCTAACGTGTGGATAGCTCGAAATTTTCGTTCCGGACCGATGTGACCGGGAAGCAACACGCCGCTGGGACTTTGAAACTTTCGGCACGTATCGAACAGTTCTTCTCTATTATCTCGAGAACGGACACGACGACCGTACACTTTGAGCACACAGCAGCGTGTTTTAGCATGCCAGCTACACGGTGGTGTGCCTAACGTGTGGATAGCTCGAAATTTTCGTTCCGGACCGATGTGACCGGGAAGCAACACGCCGCTGGGACTTTGAAACTTTCGGCACGTATCGAACAGTTCTTCTCTATTATCTCGAGAACGGACACGACGACCGTACACTTTGAGCACACAGCAGCGTGTTTTAGCATGCCAGCTACACGGTGGTGTGCCTAACGTGTGGATAGCTCGAGATTTTCGTTCCGGACCGATGTGACCGGGAAGCATCACGCCGCTGGGACTTTGAAACTTTCGGCACGTATCGAACAGTTCTTCTCTATTATCTCGAGAACGGACACGACGACCGTACACTTTGAGCACACAGCAGCGTGTTTTAGCATGCCAGCTACACGGTGGTGTGCCTAACGTGTGGATAGCTCGAAATTTTCGTTCCGGACCGATGTGACCGGGAAGCAACACGCCGCTGGGACTTTGAAACTTTCGGCACGTATCGAACAGTTCTTCTCTATTATCTCGAGAACGGACACGACGACCGTACACTTTGAGCACACAGCAGCGTGTTTTAGCATGCCAGCTACACGGTGGTGTGCCTAACGTGTGGATAGCTCGAGATTTTCGTTCCGGACCGATGTGACCGGGAAGCATCACGCCGCTGGGACTTTGAAACTTTCGGCACGTATCGAACAGTTCTTCTCTATTATCTCGAGAACGGACACGACGACCGTACACTTTGAGCACACAGCAGCGTGTTTTAGCATGCCAGCTACACGGTGGTGTGCCTAACGTGTGGATAGCTCGAAATTTTCGTTCCGGACCGATGTGACCGGGAAGCAACACGCCGCTGGGACTTTGAAACTTTCGGCACGTATCGAACAGTTCTTCCCTATTATCTCGAGAACGGACCCGACGACCGTACACTTTGAGCACACAGCAGCGTGTTTTAGCATGCCAGCTACACGGTGGTGTGCCTAACGTGTGGATAGCTCGAGATTTTCGTTCCGGACCGATGTGACCGGGAAGCATCACGCCGCTGGGACTTTGAAACTTTCGGCACGTATCGAACAGTTCTTCTCTATTATCTCGAGAACGGACACGACGACCGTACACTTTGAGCACACAGCAGCGTGTTTTAGCATGCCAGCTACACGGTGGTGTGCCTAACGTGTGGATAGCTCGAAATTTTCGTTCCGGACCGATGTGACCGGGAAGCAACACGCCGCTGGGACTTTGAAACTTTCGGCACGTATCGAACAGTTCTTCCCTATTATCTCGAGAACGGACCCGACGACCGTACACTTTGAGCACACAGCAGCGTGTTTTAGCATGCCAGCTACACGGTGGTGTGCCTAACGTGTGGATAGCTCGAAATTTTCGTTCCGGACCGATGTGACCGGGAAGCAACACGCCGCTGGGACTTTGAAACTTTCGGCACGTATCGAACAGTTCTTCTCTATTATCTCGAGAACGGACACGACGACCGTACACTTTGAGCACACAGCAGCGTGTTTTAGCATGCCAGCTACACGGTGGTGTGCCTAACGTGTGGATAGCTCGAAATTTTCGTTCCGGACCGATGTGACCGGGAAGCAACACGCCGCTGGGACTTTGAAACTTTCGGCACGTATCGAACAGTTCTTCTCTATTATCTCGAGAACGGACACGACGACCGTACACTTTGAGCACACAGCAGCGTGTTTTAGCATGCCAGCTACACGGTGGTGTGCCTAACGTGTGGATAGCTCGAGATTTTCGTTCCGGACCGATGTGACCGGGAAGCATCACGCCGCTGGGACTTTGAAACTTTCGGCACGTATCGAACAGTTCTTCTCTATTATCTCGAGAACGGACACGACGACCGTACACTTTGAGCACACAGCAGCGTGTTTTAGCATGCCAGCTACACGGTGGTGTGCCTAACGTGTGGATAGCTCGAAATTTTCGTTCCGGACCGATGTGACCGGGAAGCAACACGCCGCTGGGACTTTGAAACTTTCGGCACGTATCGAACAGTTCTTCCCTATTATCTCGAGAACGGACCCGACGACCGTACACTTTGAGCACACAGCAGCGTGTTTTAGCATGCCAGCTACACGGTGGTGTGCCTAACGTGTGGATAGCTCGAAATTTTCGTTCCGGACCGATGTGACCGGGAAGCAACACGCCGCTGGGACTTTGAAACTTTCGGCACGTATCGAACAGTTCTTCTCTATTATCTCGAGAACGGACACGACGACCGTACACTTTGAGCACACAGCAGCGTGTTTTAGCATGCCAGCTACACGGTGGTGTGCCTAACGTGTGGATAGCTCGAAATTTTCGTTCCGGACCGATGTGACCGGGAAGCAACACGCCGCTGGGACTTTGAAACTTTCGGCACGTATCGAACAGTTCTTCTCTATTATCTCGAGAACGGACACGACGACCGTACACTTTGAGCACACAGCAGCGTGTTTTAGCATGCCAGCTACACGGTGGTGTGCCTAACGTGTGGATAGCTCGAGATTTTCGTTCCGGACCGATGTGACCGGGAAGCATCACGCCGCTGGGACTTTGAAACTTTCGGCACGTATCGAACAGTTCTTCTCTATTATCTCGAGAACGGACACGACGACCGTACACTTTGAGCACACAGCAGCGTGTTTTAGCATGCCAGCTACACGGTGGTGTGCCTAACGTGTGGATAGCTCGAAATTTTCGTTCCGGACCGATGTGACCGGGAAGCAACACGCCGCTGGGACTTTGAAACTTTCGGCACGTATCGAACAGTTCTTCCCTATTATCTCGAGAACGGACCCGACGACCGTACACTTTGAGCACACAGCAGCGTGTTTTAGCATGCCAGCTACACGGTGGTGTGCCTAACGTGTGGATAGCTCGAAATTTTCGTTCCGGACCGATGTGACCGGGAAGCAACACGCCGCTGGGACTTTGAAACTTTCGGCACGTATCGAACAGTTCTTCTCTATTATCTCGAGAACGGACACGACGACCGTACACTTTGAGCACACAGCAGCGTGTTTTAGCATGCCAGCTACACGGTGGTGTGCCTAACGTGTGGATAGCTCGAAATTTTCGTTCCGGACCGATGTGACCGGGAAGCAACACGCCGCTGGGACTTTGAAACTTTCGGCACGTATCGAACAGTTCTTCTCTATTATCTCGAGAACGGACACGACGACCGTACACTTTGAGCACACAGCAGCGTGTTTTAGCATGCCAGCTACACGGTGGTGTGCCTAACGTGTGGATAGCTCGAGATTTTCGTTCCGGACCGATGTGACCGGGAAGCATCACGCCGCTGGGACTTTGAAACTTTCGGCACGTATCGAACAGTTCTTCTCTATTATCTCGAGAACGGACACGACGACCGTACACTTTGAGCACACAGCAGCGTGTTTTAGCATGCCAGCTACACGGTGGTGTGCCTAACGTGTGGATAGCTCGAAATTTTCGTTCCGGACCGATGTGACCGGGAAGCAACACGCCGCTGGGACTTTGAAACTTTCGGCACGTATCGAACAGTTCTTCTCTATTATCTCGAGAACGGACACGACGACCGTACACTTTGAGCACACAGCAGCGTGTTTTAGCATGCCAGCTACACGGTGGTGTGCCTAACGTGTGGATAGCTCGAAATTTTCGTTCCGGACCGATGTGACCGGGAAACAACACGCCGCTGGGACTTTGAAACTTTCGGCACGTATCGAACAGTTCTTCTCTATTATCTCGAGAACGGACACGACGACCGTACACTTTGAGCACACAGCAGCGTGTTTTAGCATGCCAGCTACACGGTGGTGTGCCTAACGTGTGGATAGCTCGAAATTTTCGTTCCGGACCGATGTGACCGGGAAGCAACACGCCGCTGGGACTTTGAAACTTTCGGCACGTATCGAACAGTTCTTCTCTATTATCTCGAGAACGGACACGACGACCGTACACTTTGAGCACACAGCAGCGTGTTTTAGCATGCCAGCTACACGGTGGTGTGCCTAACGTGTGGATAGCTCGAAATTTTCGTTCCGGACCGATGTGACCGGGAAGCAACACGCCGCTGGGACTTTGAAACTTTCGGCACGTATCGAACAGTTCTTCTCTATTATCTCGAGAACGGACACGACGACCGTACACTTTGAGCACACAGCAGCGTGTTTTAGCATGCCAGCTACACGGTGGTGTGCCTAACGTGTGGATAGCTCGAGATTTTCGTTCCGGACCGATGTGACCGGGAAGCATCACGCCGCTGGGACTTTGAAACTTTCGGCACGTATCGAACAGTTCTTCTCTATTATCTCGAGAACGGACACGACGACCGTACACTTTGAGCACACAGCAGCGTGTTTTAGCATGCCAGCTACACGGTGGTGTGCCTAACGTGTGGATAGCTCGAAATTTTCGTTCCGGACCGATGTGACCGGGAAGCAACACGCCGCTGGGACTTTGAAACTTTCGGCACGTATCGAACAGTTCTTCTCTATTATCTCGAGAACGGACACGACGACCGTACACTTTTAGCACACAGCAGCGTGTTTTAGCATGCCAGCTACACGGTGGTGTGCCTAACGTGTGGATAGCTCGAAATTTTCGTTCCGGACCGATGTGACCGGGAAGCAACACGCCGCTGGGACTTTGAAACTTTCGGCACGTATCGAACAGTTCTTCTCTATTATCTCGAGAACGGACACGACGACCGTACACTTTGAGCACACAGCAGCGTGTTTTAGCATGCCAGCTACACGGTGGTGTGCCTAACGTGTGGATAGCTCGAAATTTTCGTTCCGGACCGATGTGACCGGGAAGCAACACGCCGCTGGGACTTTGAAACTTTCGGCACGTATCGAACAGTTCTTCTCTATTATCTCGAGAACGGACACGACGACCGTACACTTTGAGCACACAGCAGCGTGTTTTAGCATGCCAGCTACACGGTGGTGTGCCTAACGTGTGGATAGCTCGAAATTTTCGTTCCGGACCGATGTGACCGGGAAGCAACACGCCGCTGGGACTTTGAAACTTTCGGCACGTATCGAACAGTTCTTCTCTATTATCTCGAGAACGGACACGACGACCGTACACTTTGAGCACACAGCAGCGTGTTTTAGCATGCCAGCTACACGGTGGTGTGCCTAACGTGTGGATAGCTCGAAATTTTCGTTCCGGACCGATGTGACCGGGAAGCAACACGCCGCTGGGACTTTGAAACTTTCGGCACGTATCGAACAGTTCTTCTCTATTATCTCGAGAACGGACACGACGACCGTACACTTTGAGCACACAGCAGCGTGTTTTAGCATGCCAGCTACACGGTGGTGTGCCTAACGTGTGGATAGCTCGAAATTTTCGTTCCGGACCGATGTGACCGGGAAGCAACACGCCGCTGGGACTTTGAAACTTTCGGCACGTATCGAACAGTTCTTCTCTATTATCTCGAGAACGGACACGACGACCGTACACTTTGAGCACACAGCAGCGTGTTTTAGCATGCCAGCTACACGGTGGTGTGCCTAACGTGTGGATAGCTCGAGATTTTCGTTCCGGACCGATGTGACCGGGAAGCATCACGCCGCTGGGACTTTGAAACTTTCGGCACGTATCGAACAGTTCTTCTCTATTATCTCGAGAACGGACACGACGACCGTACACTTTGAGCACACAGCAGCGTGTTTTAGCATGCCAGCTACACGGTGGTGTGCCTAACGTGTGGATAGCTCGAGATTTTCGTTCCGGACCGATGTGACCGGGAAGCATCACGCCGCTGGGACTTTGAAACTTTCGGCACGTATCGAACAGTTCTTCTCTATTATCTCGAGAACGGACACGACGACCGTACACTTTGAGCACACAGCAGCGTGTTTTAGCATGCCAGCTACACGGTGGTGTGCCTAACGTGTGGATAGCTCGAGATTTTCGTTCCGGACCGATGTGACCGGGAAGCATCACGCCGCTGGGACTTTGAAACTTTCGGCACGTATCGAACAGTTCTTCTCTATTATCTCGAGAACGGACACGACGACCGTACACTTTGAGCACACAGCAGCGTGTTTTAGCATGCCAGCTACACGGTGGTGTGCCTAACGTGTGGATAGCTCGAAATTTTCGTTCCGGACCGATGTGACCGGGAAGCAACACGCCGCTGGGACTTTGAAACTTTCGGCACGTATCGAACAGTTCTTCTCTATTATCTCGAGAACGGACACGACGACCGTACACTTTGAGCACACAGCAGCGTGTTTTAGCATGCCAGCTACACGGTGGTGTGCCTAACGTGTGGATAGCTCGAAATTTTCGTTCCGGACCGATGTGACCGGGAAGCAACACGCCGCTGGGACTTTTTTTTTTTTTTTTTTTTTTTTTTTAACGTGGGGGAAATCTTCGAAAGACCCCCCCGCCGCCTGGGGAGGGGCGGGGGGAGTGTGGGATTCCCCGCGCCCGGAGGAAACCCATCGGGCGCGGGACCTACCCACTAAAACCCACCACGGTGGCCATCCTCGCACTATGCAGGGGGAGCACCTGGGACCGAAGACATCATAACATCAGGTGCTCCCCCGTGCAGGGCTCTCGCGCCCGTGTCCTCCCGTTCCAGGGAAGGGAGGGGGTACTTCACCCTCCCTTCCCTGTTTTCTCCTCGGCGCTCTGGCGCCCGACGTCGGAGCAGGGCCACACTGCTCCGACGTCCCACTCCCGGGGGCCGCCCGAGGGCGGCCGCGAGTCCCACACTCGCGACCGCCCACGGCCCCCATAGCCGCGCCGGAGGCACGGCCCTGGGACCGTGCCGTCGGCGCGGCCGCACCCGGCCGTACGCTCCCGAGGGCGGCTCTGGCCTCTCCGCCCTCGAGAGCGCCGCCGTCCCTTACTCTTCCCACCCTTCACACGACGGGCGGTGGCACGAGCCTCAAGGGCTACGCACCCCCGCCCGCCGCTCTCAGGGTGGCCTCCCCGGCCCTTCCGGAGGCCCACCCGCCCCCGGCCTCGGACGGGGCCTCGCTCGCGGACGCCCGCTCTCGCGAATGCGGCTCGCGGCCTCCTTCTGCGAGATTACCTCCTCGCAGAAGGAGGACACGGCCCGCCACTTCGTCTCGCTGCCGAGCATGGCCTGTACCACGCCCGGCAGCGATAGGTCCGCCCCAATCACGGCCGTGAGGACACGGCGCTCCACCCCCCAGGCCGGACACACCTCGAGGGTGTGTTGCGCCGTGTCCTCGTCCGCTGGACAGTGCCAGCAGCGCGCCGCCTCCTCCACACCGATCCGGCACAGGTACTGTCCGAAGCATCCGTGCCCGGACAGCACCTGCACCAACCGGTAGGTGAGTGAGCCGAAGCGCCTACCCAGCCACTCAAACAGGACCGGCCGGATAGCCCGGACAGTCCTCTGGCCGAACAACGGCTCGGCCAGCCGCTGCTGCCAAAGCTGCAGCATGGACTCCCGGGCCTGGCGCCTGAGGGCCTCCACCTCGCATCCCGCCAGGACCACCCCATCCTCGCGGGCGCGCATGCGGCCCTCGTAGAAAGCCGCATGCGCGCCCGCGATCAAGTCCGCCGGGGGTAGCCCTGACAGGACGCTCGCCGCCTCATACGAAACGGTCCGGTACCCCCGGGCGATCCGCAATGCAAGCCGCCTTTGAACCCGGCGCAGCAATACCTTGCTGCGCCGGGAGGCGGCCAGGTCGCCCGCCCAAACGGGGGCCCCGTATAGGGCCACCGAGTGGACCATTCCCGCGTAGAGGCGGCGAACCCGGTCACTCGGGCCCCGCAGGTTGGGGAGGATACGGCCCAAAGCGCCAACTATCCCCTCCAACCGCGGGGCCAGGGCCCGGAAATGACCCTCGAAGCGCCAGTGGCTGTCGAGGCGAAGTCCCAGATATTTCATCTGAGACCTCACCTCGACGTCTGTCTCACCCACCCGGATCAGGGGGGGAGGCGGCTCTCCCCGGGGTCTATACATCCCGAGTACCTCGGTTTTGTGGAGAGCCACCTCCAAACCGATCCCCCTGATCCGGGAGACGACGCGCCGGGCACCGTCCTCGGCGGCCCGAACAGCCCTCCTCCAGTCCCCCCCGACGGCCAACAACAAGGTGTCGTCCGCGTAGCACGTCAGACTGACGCCGTCGGGGAGGTCTTCGGCCCGCAGGACGGTGTCGTACCCGAGGTTCCACAGCAGGGGTCCTAACACCGACCCCTGCGGAACCCCGGAGTACACCGCTCTCCTCTCCGTCCCGCACCGGCCCGGATACTCGATCCACCTGTCGCGGAGGTAGTCCTCGACGACTGCCCTAAGGTAGGCGGGGACTCGATGTTCCTCAAGCCCCCGCCTAATCGCCTCCCAGGGTAGGGTGTTAAACGCATTGGCGATGTCCAAGGACACCGCCAATGCCACCCCACCCCGGGAGACCGCCGAGGCCGAGAGGGACCGGACGCGTCGAATCGCGTCGATCGTCGACCGGCCCTCCCGGAACCCGAACTGGCACTCCGCCAGCCCGGGCCCACCCCGCGACAGGTGCCCGACGATGCGGGCCGCCACGACTCTTTCCAGGAGCTTGCCCACATCGTCGAGCAGGCAAATCGGCCGGTACGCGGACGGAGAGTCCGCGGGCCTACCCTCTTTCCGGAGGAGGACCATTCGGGCCACCTTCCATGCGGAGGGGAATCGCCCGGCCTCCAGGCAGCGGTCGAATAGCTCCCGGAGGCCGTCACCCAGGACGTCCGCGGCCAAGACCAAGACTCGGCCGGGCACTCCCGAAGGACCCGGGGCAGTATCCTTCGCCCCGAGTCTTCGGATGGCCGCGGCTAGCTCCCCAGCCGAGACCCCCAGCTCCGCGGACCAGGTGGTCGGGTCCGCAGAGGGACGTGGCCCGCTCTCCCCCACGATCGGGAAGAGCGTGTCGACCACGTCCCTCAAGAGCTGGGGGTCGAGACCCTCGGTGATCGGGGGCGCCCATGGCCGGAGTTTATTCAGAACTATCCGGTATGGGCGCCCCCATGGATCCCGCTCGAGGGTCTCGAGGAGCTCCTTCCAGCTCTGGGCCTTGGCCCGTTTGATGGCGACCTGCAGAGCCCTCTTTCCCGCGCGATAGGACTCGTACAGTTCCGCCGCCCTAGCCCGCGCGCCGTCGTCGCCGTTCCGTCCGGCCCGACGACGCGCGCGGGTGTACTGGCGTCGGGCCCGGACGCATGCTTTCCGCAATTCCCCGATTTCGCCCGACCACCAGTACACCGCCCGACGAGGAGACCGCGGCCCGGCCCGGGGCATCGCCGCGTCGCAAATGCGCGCGATGGCGCTCCCGAGCCGAGCCACGGCCCCCTCCAGGTCGGGCAGCCTGGTCTCCCGTCGAGGCCAGGTTTCGGCCAGAGCGGCTGCCACCAGGACGTCCTTGTCAAGGCGCCGAAGCGCCCATCTGCGTGGTGGTGGTGGGGCGCTACCCGCTCCCGGGCGGAGGCGTCGGTGCGGGGCCGCGGCGGCCTCGGGGGAGGTCAAGACCACGCGGATATACCGGTGGTCCGATAATGTCTCCTCCCCCACCACCACGTCCCACCCGGACACCATACGCGCGGCGCCGGGGGATCCAAACGTCAAATCCACTATGGACCCTCCCCCGCGCCGCACGCACGTCAGCTCCGACCCCCGGTTAATCAACCGGAGGTCGAAGCCCGCCGCCCAGTCGCCCAGAGCCTCGCCCCTCCGATTGGTCCTGGGGGACCCCCATGCCACAGACCAGGCATTGAAGTCCCCCAGGACCAGCACCGGCCGGGGCGCAATCCTTGTGAGGCACGCCCCCACCCCGGCCAGGTACTGCTCGAAGGCAGCAAGGCCGCAGTTGGGCGAAACGTAGCACCCCACCACGGCGACTCCCCCCCACTGGACGGCGACGAATCCCGCCCCGTTCTCCAGTAAGGAGAACGGAGGGGACCCGTCACCGCCCTGCCACACAGCCGCCACCAAGCCGCCCGCATCCCCCATCCAATGCGGATGGTCGGGGACGCGGTACGGCTCGGCGGCGACTGCCAGACCACCCCCCCACTCCGCCAGCGTCTGACACATCAGGTCCTGCGCTGCACGGCAGTGGTTGAGGTTGGCCTGCAGGAGGAGGCGGGGAGCCATTATTTGATGGCCTCCTCACCGCCTCCTGGTGGCACCTCCGTGAGGACGGCGGCGGGGCCGATGTCCACCTCCATCGCGGACACCAACGCCGTCGCCGCCTCCGACCTCTTCCTTGCGGCCGTCGCGTCGGTCGCGGCCAGGTCCGCGGGCGCCGCGGCGCTCGCAGCTGGGGCCGCTCTCACCGGCGCCGGGAGCGGCCCCGGCGCCCCCCTCCTCTGCCCTCGTCGGGATGGGGGGGTACACTGCTTCCCCCCCATTCGGTGCGCGGCGGGTCTCCCCATGTCCGCACACAGCGGGCACTTGGGGGCCGCCGCGCAGTGGCTCGCGCGGTGGCCTTCGGCACCGCAGCGGTAACAAGCACCGCTGCGGTCCACCGCGGAGGTGCACCGCTGCCTGACATGGCCCGTCTCCAGGCAGCGGTAGCACTGGAGTGGGCGTTGGGCGAGGACCTCGATCCTCGCCGACACCCACCCCACCACGATCCTCCCGACTGCTTCTAACTTCCGGGCAGCCGGAAGAGGGCACCGTGCCCACACCGCTCCCAGGCCGGAGGAGGACCGCCGGACCTCCCCGGTCCGGATGTCCCCCTCAGAGCAGCCACCGGCCTGGGCCAGCGCCCTGGCCACCTCCTCCCGGGTGACCGAGTCGTCCAGCCCACAAACGCGCAGCTCCGCGCTCTTTGTGGGCCGGGCGACCCTGACACCCCGGGGTGCCAAGGCCTCGCCCAGCTTTTCGGCCAGTCGGTCCGCCCTGGCTGCGTTGTCGGGGCCGCTCACGCGCAGCATGAGCGCCCCCGTCACCGCCCATCTCGGGCGGACCGACTCGATGGCGAGTGCGGCCAAGGATATATTTTCCTTGGCCGCTGCCATCACCTCCCCGTAGGAGACGCCCCCCCCCTCCGGGACGGTCAGCATAACTGCTGCCGTTGAAGGGGGGCGTCCCAGACGGGGCTTCGCCCTCCCCGCCTTTCCGTCCCTCTTCGGGGCAACCGGCGGGGGAGGCGGCGGCACCCGGGCCGCCCTCCTCGCCGTCCTTCCCGCCCTTCGGCCCAGCACTTCGGTCCACAAGGGACCGGATGGGGGCGGCGGCGGAGGCATTTGTGCCCCCGCCGTCGCCCCCACCACGGCACCCCTGCCCTTCGTCTTTGCCGCAGGGCCCGGAACCGCGATGGTCCCCCCCTGCGGTTCCCCGCCCCCCGGTTGTTTCCCGGGCCCGGTCCTCGGTCCCGCCGGCGCTCCGCCCTTGGGGCGAAGCGCCGCCCGGATTTCGCCGCGGATGACGGCCATCATGGCCGCCATCTTGGCGTCCATGAGGAGCTCGATGCTCCTCATGGACGTCGCTGGTGTGGGGGGAGCTCCCGCCTTCCCCCTCCCACACGTGCAGTCGCCCGTCGGCCCCGGATGCGGGCGCCTCCTAAGGGCGTCCGTCTCCCTCCGCGAGCCGCTGGGACTTTGAAACTTTCGGCACGTATCGAACAGTTCTTCTCTATTATCTCGAGAACGGACACGACGACCGTACACTTTGAGCACACAGCAGCGTGTTTTAGCATGCCAGCTACACGGTGGTGTGCCTAACGTGTGGATAGCTCGAGATTTTCGTTCCGGACCGATGTGACCGGGAAGCATCACGCCGCTGGGACTTTGAAACTTTCGGCACGTATCGAACAGTTCTTCTCTATTATCTCGAGAACGGACACGACGACCGTACACTTTGAGCACACAGCAGCGTGTTTTAGCATGCCAGCTACACGGTGGTGTGCCTAACGTGTGGATAGCACGAGATTTTCGTTCCGGACCGATGTGACCGGGAAGCATCACGCCGCTGGGACTTTGAAACTTTCGGCACGTATCGAACAGTTCTTCTCTATTATCTCGAGAACGGACACGACGACCGTACACTTTGAGCACACAGCAGCGTGTTTTAGCATGCCAGCTACACGGTGGTGTGCCTAACGTGTGGATAGCTCGAAATTTTCGTTCCGGACCGATGTGACCGGGAAGCAACACGCCGCTGGGACTTTGAAACTTTCGGCACGTATCGAACAGTTCTTCTCTATTATCTCGAGAACGGACACGACGACCGTACACTTTGAGCACACAGCAGCGTGTTTTAGCATGCCAGCTACACGGTGGTGTGCCTAACGTGTGGATAGCTCGAGATTTTCGTTCCGGACCGATGTGACCGGGAAGCATCACGCCGCTGGGACTTTGAAACTTTCGGCACGTATCGAACAGTTCTTCTCTATTATCTCGAGAACGGACACGACGACCGTACACTTTGAGCACACAGCAGCGTGTTTTAGCATGCCAGCTACACGGTGGTGTGCCTAACGTGTGGATAGCTCGAAATTTTCGTTCCGGACCGATGTGACCGGGAAGCAACACGCCGCTGGGACTTTGAAACTTTCGGCACGTATCGAACAGTTCTTCTCTATTATCTCGAGAACGGACACGACGACCGTACACTTTGAGCACACAGCAGCGTGTTTTAGCATGCCAGCTACACGGTGGTGTGCCTAACGTGTGGATAGCTCGAAATTTTCGTTCCGGACCGATGTGACCGGGAAGCAACACGCCGCTGGGACTTTGAAACTTTCGGCACGTATCGAACAGTTCTTCTCTATTATCTCGAGAACGGACACGACGACCGTACACTTTGAGCACACAGCAGCGTGTTTTAGCATGCCAGCTACACGGTGGTGTGCCTAACGTGTGGATAGCTCGAGATTTTCGTTCCGGACCGATGTGACCGGGAAGCATCACGCCGCTGGGACTTTGAAACTTTCGGCACGTATCGAACAGTTCTTCTCTATTATCTCGAGAACGGACACGACGACCGTACACTTTGAGCACACAGCAGCGTGTTTTAGCATGCCAGCTACACGGTGGTGTGCCTAACGTGTGGATAGCTCGAGATTTTCGTTCCGGACCGATGTGACCGGGAAGCATCACGCCGCTGGGACTTTGAAACTTTCGGCACGTATCGAACAGTTCTTCTCTATTATCTCGAGAACGGACACGACGACCGTACACTTTGAGCACACAGCAGCGTGTTTTAGCATGCCAGCTACACGGTGGTGTGCCTAACGTGTGGATAGCTCGAAATTTTCGTTCCGGACCGATGTGACCGGGAAGCAACACGCCGCTGGGACTTTGAAACTTTCGGCACGTATCGAACAGTTCTTCTCTATTATCTCGAGAACGGACACGACGACCGTACACTTTGAGCACACAGCAGCGTGTTTTAGCATGCCAGCTACACGGTGGTGTGCCTAACGTGTGGATAGCTCGAAATTTTCGTTCCGGACCGATGTGACCGGGAAGCAACACGCCGCTGGGACTTTGAAACTTTCGGCACGTATCGAACAGTTCTTCTCTATTATCTCGAGAACGGACACGACGACCGTACACTTTGAGCACACAGCAGCGTGTTTTAGCATGCCAGCTACACGGTGGTGTGCCTAACGTGTGGATAGCTCGAGATTTTCGTTCCGGACCGATGTGACCGGGAAGCATCACGCCGCTGGGACTTTGAAACTTTCGGCACGTATCGAACAGTTCTTCTCTATTATCTCGAGAACGGACACGACGACCGTACACTTTGAGCACACAGCAGCGTGTTTTAGCATGCCAGCTACACGGTGGTGTGCCTAACGTGTGGATAGCTCGAGATTTTCGTTCCGGACCGATGTGACCGGGAAGCATCACGCCGCTGGGACTTTGAAACTTTCGGCACGTATCGAACAGTTCTTCTCTATTATCTCGAGAACGGACACGACGACCGTACACTTTGAGCACACAGCAGCGTGTTTTAGCATGCCAGCTACACGGTGGTGTGCCTAACGTGTGGATAGCTCGAAATTTTCGTTCCGGACCGATGTGACCGGGAAGCAACACGCCGCTGGGACTTTGAAACTTTCGGCACGTATCGAACAGTTCTTCTCTATTATCTCGAGAACGGACACGACGACCGTACACTTTGAGCACACAGCAGCGTGTTTTAGCATGCCAGCTACACGGTGGTGTGCCTAACGTGTGGATAGCTCGAGATTTTCGTTCCGGACCGATGTGACCGGGAAGCATCACGCCGCTGGGACTTTGAAACTTTCGGCACGTATCGAACAGTTCTTCTCTATTATCTCGAGAACGGACACGACGACCGTACACTTTGAGCACACAGCAGCGTGTTTTAGCATGCCAGCTACACGGTGGTGTGCCTAACGTGTGGATAGCTCGAGATTTTCGTTCCGGACCGATGTGACCGGGAAGCATCACGCCGCTGGGACTTTGAAACTTTCGGCACGTATCGAACAGTTCTTCTCTATTATCTCGAGAACGGACACGACGACCGTACACTTTGAGCACACAGCAGCGTGTTTTAGCATGCCAGCTACACGGTGGTGTGCCTAACGTGTGGATAGCTCGAAATTTTCGTTCCGGACCGATGTGACCGGGAAGCAACACGCCGCTGGGACTTTGAAACTTTCGGCACGTATCGAACAGTTCTTCTCTATTATCTCGAGAACGGACACGACGACCGTACACTTTGAGCACACAGCAGCGTGTTTTAGCATGCCAGCTACACGGTGGTGTGCCTAACGTGTGGATAGCTCGAGATTTTCGTTCCGGACCGATGTGACCGGGAAGCATCACGCCGCTGGGACTTTGAAACTTTCGGCACGTATCGAACAGTTCTTCTCTATTATCTCGAGAACGGACACGACGACCGTACACTTTGAGCACACAGCAGCGTGTTTTAGCATGCCAGCTACACGGTGGTGTGCCTAACGTGTGGATAGCTCGAGATTTTCGTTCCGGACCGATGTGACCGGGAAGCATCACGCCGCTGGGACTTTGAAACTTTCGGCACGTATCGAACAGTTCTTCTCTATTATCTCGAGAACGGACACGACGACCGTACACTTTGAGCACACAGCAGCGTGTTTTAGCATGCCAGCTACACGGTGGTGTGCCTAACGTGTGGATAGCTCGAAATTTTCGTTCCGGACCGATGTGACCGGGAAGCAACACGCCGCTGGGACTTTGAAACTTTCGGCACGTATCGAACAGTTCTTCTCTATTATCTCGAGAACGGACACGACGACCGTACACTTTGAGCACACAGCAGCGTGTTTTAGCATGCCAGCTACACGGTGGTGTGCCTAACGTGTGGATAGCTCGAAATTTTCGTTCCGGACCGATGTGACCGGGAAGCAACACGCCGCTGGGACTTTGAAACTTTCGGCACGTATCGAACAGTTCTTCTCTATTATCTCGAGAACGGACACGACGACCGTACACTTTGAGCACACAGCAGCGTGTTTTAGCATGCCAGCTACACGGTGGTGTGCCTAACGTGTGGATAGCTCGAGATTTTCGTTCCGGACCGATGTGACCGGGAAGCATCACGCCGCTGGGACTTTGAAACTTTCGGCACGTATCGAACAGTTCTTCTCTATTATCTCGAGAACGGACACGACGACCGTACACTTTGAGCACACAGCAGCGTGTTTTAGCATGCCAGCTACACGGTGGTGTGCCTAACGTGTGGATAGCTCGAGATTTTCGTTCCGGACCGATGTGACCGGGAAGCATCACGCCGCTGGGACTTTGAAACTTTCGGCACGTATCGAACAGTTCTTCTCTATTATCTCGAGAACGGACACGACGACCGTACACTTTGAGCACACAGCAGCGTGTTTTAGCATGCCAGCTACACGGTGGTGTGCCTAACGTGTGGATAGCTCGAAATTTTCGTTCCGGACCGATGTGACCGGGAAGCAACACGCCGCTGGGACTTTGAAACTTTCGGCACGTATCGAACAGTTCTTCTCTATTATCTCGAGAACGGACACGACGACCGTACACTTTGAGCACACAGCAGCGTGTTTTAGCATGCCAGCTACACGGTGGTGTGCCTAACGTGTGGATAGCTCGAGATTTTCGTTCCGGACCGATGTGACCGGGAAGCATCACGCCGCTGGGACTTTGAAACTTTCGGCACGTATCGAACAGTTCTTCTCTATTATCTCGAGAACGGACACGACGACCGTACACTTTGAGCACACAGCAGCGTGTTTTAGCATGCCAGCTACACGGTGGTGTGCCTAACGTGTGGATAGCTCGAGATTTTCGTTCCGGACCGATGTGACCGGGAAGCAACACGCCGCTGGGACTTTGAAACTTTCGGCACGTATCGAACAGTTCTTCTCTATTATCTCGAGAACGGACACGACGACCGTACACTTTGAGCACACAGCAGCGTGTTTTAGCATGCCAGCTACACGGTGGTGTGCCTAACGTGTGGATAGCTCGAGATTTTCGTTCCGGACCGATGTGACCGGGAAGCATCACGCCGCTGGGACTTTGAAACTTTCGGCACGTATCGAACAGTTCTTCTCTATTATCTCGAGAACGGACACGACGACCGTACACTTTGAGCACACAGCAGCGTGTTTTAGCATGCCAGCTACACGGTGGTGTGCCTAACGTGTGGATAGCTCGAAATTTTCGTTCCGGACCGATGTGACCGGGAAGCAACACGCCGCTGGGACTTTGAAACTTTCGGCACGTATCGAACAGTTCTTCTCTATTATCTCGAGAACGGACACGACGACCGTACACTTTGAGCACACAGCAGCGTGTTTTAGCATGCCAGCTACACGGTGGTGTGCCTAACGTGTGGATAGCTCGAAATTTTCGTTCCGGACCGATGTGACCGGGAAGCAACACGCCGCTGGGACTTTGAAACTTTCGGCACGTATCGAACAGTTCTTCTCTATTATCTCGAGAACGGACACGACGACCGTACACTTTGAGCACACAGCAGCGTGTTTTAGCATGCCAGCTACACGGTGGTGTGCCTAACGTGTGGATAGCTCGAAATTTTCGTTCCGGACCGATGTGACCGGGAAGCAACACGCCGCTGGGACTTTGAAACTTTCGGCACGTATCGAACAGTTCTTCTCTATTATCTCGAGAACGGACACGACGACCGTACACTTTGAGCACACAGCAGCGTGTTTTAGCATGCCAGCTACACGGTGGTGTGCCTAACGTGTGGATAGCTCGAGATTTTCGTTCCGGACCGATGTGACCGGGAAGCATCACGCCGCTGGGACTTTGAAACTTTCGGCACGTATCGAACAGTTCTTCTCTATTATCTCGAGAACGGACACGACGACCGTACACTTTGAGCACACAGCAGCGTGTTTTAGCATGCCAGCTACACGGTGGTGTGCCTAACGTGTGGATAGCTCGAAATTTTCGTTCCGGACCGATGTGACCGGGAAGCAACACGCCGCTGGGACTTTGAAACTTTCGGCACGTATCGAACAGTTCTTCCCTATTATCTCGAGAACGGACCCGACGACCGTACACTTTGAGCACACAGCAGCGTGTTTTAGCATGCCAGCTACACGGTGGTGTGCCTAACGTGTGGATAGCTCGAAATTTTCGTTCCGGACCGATGTGACCGGGAAGCAACACGCCGCTGGGACTTTGAAACTTTCGGCACGTATCGAACAGTTCTTCTCTATTATCTCGAGAACGGACACGACGACCGTACACTTTGAGCACACAGCAGCGTGTTTTAGCATGCCAGCTACACGGTGGTGTGCCTAACGTGTGGATAGCTCGAGATTTTCGTTCCGGACCGATGTGACCGGGAAGCATCACGCCGCTGGGACTTTGAAACTTTCGGCACGTATCGAACAGTTCTTCTCTATTATCTCGAGAACGGACACGACGACCGTACACTTTGAGCACACAGCAGCGTGTTTTAGCATGCCAGCTACACGGTGGTGTGCCTAACGTGTGGATAGCTCGAAATTTTCGTTCCGGACCGATGTGACCGGGAAGCAACACGCCGCTGGGACTTTGAAACTTTCGGCACGTATCGAACAGTTCTTCCCTATTATCTCGAGAACGGACCCGACGACCGTACACTTTGAGCACACAGCAGCGTGTTTTAGCATGCCAGCTACACGGTGGTGTGCCTAACGTGTGGATAGCTCGAAATTTTCGTTCCGGACCGATGTGACCGGGAAGCAACACGCCGCTGGGACTTTGAAACTTTCGGCACGTATCGAACAGTTCTTCTCTATTATCTCGAGAACGGACACGACGACCGTACACTTTGAGCACACAGCAGCGTGTTTTAGCATGCCAGCTACACGGTGGTGTGCCTAACGTGTGGATAGCTCGAAATTTTCGTTCCGGACCGATGTGACCGGGAAGCAACACGCCGCTGGGACTTTGAAACTTTCGGCACGTATCGAACAGTTCTTCCCTATTATCTCGAGAACGGACCCGACGACCGTACACTTTGAGCACACAGCAGCGTGTTTTAGCATGCCAGCTACACGGTGGTGTGCCTAACGTGTGGATAGCTCGAAATTTTCGTTCCGGACCGATGTGACCGGGAAGCAACACGCCGCTGGGACTTTGAAACTTTCGGCACGTATCGAACAGTTCTTCTCTATTATCTCGAGAACGGACACGACGACCGTACACTTTGAGCACACAGCAGCGTGTTTTAGCATGCCAGCTACACGGTGGTGTGCCTAACGTGTGGATAGCTCGAGATTTTCGTTCCGGACCGATGTGACCGGGAAGCATCACGCCGCTGGGACTTTGAAACTTTCGGCACGTATCGAACAGTTCTTCTCTATTATCTCGAGAACGGACACGACGACCGTACACTTTGAGCACACAGCAGCGTGTTTTAGCATGCCAGCTACACGGTGGTGTGCCTAACGTGTGGATAGCTCGAAATTTTCGTTCCGGACCGATGTGACCGGGAAGCAACACGCCGCTGGGACTTTGAAACTTTCGGCACGTATCGAACAGTTCTTCTCTATTATCTCGAGAACGGACACGACGACCGTACACTTTGAGCACACAGCAGCGTGTTTTAGCATGCCAGCTACACGGTGGTGTGCCTAACGTGTGGATAGCTCGAAATTTTCGATCCGGACCGATGTGACCGGGAAGCAACACGCCGCTGGGACTTTGAAACTTTCGGCACGTATCGAACAGTTCTTCTCTATTATCTCGAGAACGGACACGACGACCGTACACTTTGAGCACACAGCAGCGTGTTTTAGCATGCCAGCTACACGGTGGTGTGCCTAACGTGTGGATAGCTCGAGATTTTCGTTCCGGACCGATGTGACCGGGAAGCATCACGCCGCTGGGACTTTGAAACTTTCGGCACGTATCGAAC
>NW_027480265.1:0-27542 GCF_051014685.1 Ptiloglossa arizonensis
GCGAGTTTCTACTTTCAGATGCAATAGGAATTTTTGGGTTAGGTCAATCAGTTCGCGAGATATGGGAGTTTGAAGCCAAGAAATGGTTGAGAAGGCAAAAAATTCATCGCAATTCTGTTGCTCCAAACGCTTAACCAGAATCGCCTAGGGAAAAAATACACATACCGTTGTAATCGGGCGAGTTTCTACTTTCGGACGAAGTAGGAATTTTTGGGTTTGGTCAATCCGTTCGCGAGATATGGGAGTTTGAAGCCAAGAAATGGTTGAGGAGGCACAAAATTTTTCGCAATTCTGCTGCTCCAAACGCTTAACCATAATCGCCTAGGGGAAAAATAAACATACCGTTGTAATCGGCGAATTTCTACTTTCAGATGCAATAGGAATTTTTGGGTTAGGTCAATCCGTTCGCGAGATATGGGACTTTGAAGCTAAGAAATGGTTGAGAAGACAACAAATTTTTCGCACTTCTGCTGCTCCAAACGCTTCACCAGAGTGGCATAGGGAAAAAATACACATACTGTTGTAATCGGGCGAGTTTCTACTTTCAGATGCAATAGGAATTTTTGGGTTAGGTCTATCCGTTCGCAAGATATGGGAGTTTGAAGCCAAGAAATGGTTGAGAAGGTAAAAAATTTTTCGCAATTCTGCTGCCCCAAACGCTTAACCAGAATGGCCTAGGGGAAAAATACACATGCCGTTGTAATCGGGCGAGCTTCTACTTTCAGATGCAATGGTAATTTTTGGGTTAGGTCAATCCGTTCGCGAGATATGGGAGTTTGAAGCTAAGAAATGGTTGAGAAGACAACAAATTTTTCGCACTCCTGCTGTTCCAAACGCTTAACCAGAATGGCCTAGGGAAAAAATGCACGTAAGGTTGTAATCGGGCGAGTTTCTACTTTCAGACACAGCAGGAATTTTTGGGTTTGGTCAATCCGTTCGCGAGATATGGGAGTTTGAAGCCAAGAAATGGTTGAGAAGGCAAAAAATTTTTCGTAATTCTGCTGCTCCAAACGCGTAACCAGAATGGCCCAGGGGAAAAATACACATGCCGTTGTAATCGGGCGAGTTTCTATTTTCAGATGCAATAGGAATTTTTGGGTTAGGTCAATCCGTTCGCGAGATATGGGAGTTTGAAGCTAAGAAATGGTTGAGAAGAGAACAAATTTTTCGCAATTCTGCTGCTCCAGACGCTTAACCAGAATGGCCTAGGGAAAAAATACACATACCGTTGTAATCGGGCGAGTTTCTACTTTCAGATGCAATAGGAATTTTTGGGGTAGGGTAATCCGTTCGCGAGATATGGGACTTTGAAGCCAAGAAATGGTTGAGAAGGCAAAAAATTTTTCGCAATTCTGCTGCTCCAAACGCTTAACCAGAATGGCATAGGGAAAAAATACACATACTGTCGTAATCGGGCGAGTTTCTACTTTCAGACGCAATAGGAATTTTTGGGTTAGGTCAATCCGTTCGCGAGATATGGGAGTTTGAAGCTAAGAAATGGTTGAGAGAGAACAAATTTTTCGCACTTCTGCTGCTCCAAACGCTTAACCAGAATGGCCTAGGGGAAAAATACACATACCGTTGTAATCGAGAGAGTTTCTACTTTCAGATGCAATAGCAATCTTTGGGTTCGGTCAATCCGTTCGCGTGATATGGGAGTTTGAAGCTAGGAAATGGTTGAGAAGAGAACAAAATTTTCGCACTTCAGCTGCTCCAAACGCTTAACCAGAATGGCCCAGGGAAAAAATACATATACCGTTGTAATCGGGCGAGTTTCTACTTTCAGATGCAATAGCAATTTTTGGGTTTGGTCAGTCCGTTCGCAAGATAAGGAGTTTGAAGCCAAGAAATGGTTGAGAAGGCAAAAAATTTTTCGCAATTCTGCTTCTCCAAACGCTTAACCAGAATGGCCTAGCGAGAAAATACACATACTGTCGTAATCGGGCGAGTTTCTACTTTCAGATGCAATAGCAATTTTTGGGTTAGGTCAATCCGTTCGCGAGATATGGGACTTTGAAGCTAAGAAATGGTTGACAAGACAACAAATTTTTCGCAATTCTGCTGCTCCAATCGCTTAACCAGAATGGCCTAGAGTAAAAATACATATACCGTTGTAATCGGGCGAGTTTCTACTTACAAATGCAATAGCAATTTTTGTGTTAGGTCGGTCCGTTCGCAAGATAAGGGAGTTTGAAGGCAAGAAATGGTTGAGAAGGACACAAATTTTTCGCACTTCTGCTGCTCCAAACGCTTAACCAGAATGGCCTAGGGGAAAAATACACATACCGTTGTAATCGAGCGAGTTTCTACTTTCAGATGCAATAGCAATCTTTGGGTTAGGTCAATCCGTTCGCGTGATATGGGTGTTTGAAGCTAAGAAATGGTTGAGAAGAGAACAAATTTTTCGCAATTCTGCTGCTCCAATCGCTTAACCAGAATGGCCTAGGGAAAAAATACACATACCGTTGTAATCGGGCGAATTTCTACTTTCAGATGCAACAGGAATTTTTGGGTTAGGTCAATCCGTTCGCGAGATATGGGACTTTGAAGCTAAGAAATGGTTGAGAAGGACACAAATTTTTCGCACTTCTGCTGCTCCAAACGCCTAACCAGAATGGCATAGGGAAAAAATAAACATACCGTTGTAATCGGGCGAGTTCCTACTTTCAGATGTAATAGGAATTTTTGGGTTAGGTCAATCCGTTCGCGTGATATGGGAGTTTGAAGCTAAGAAATGGTGGAGAAGAGAACAAATTTTTCGCAATTCTGGTGCTCGAAACGCTTAACCAGAAAGGCCTAGGGGAAAAATACCCATACCGTTATAATCGGGCGAGTTTCTACTTTCAGATGCAATAGGAATTTTTGGGTTAGATCAATCAGTTCGCGAGATATGGGAGTTTGAAGCCAAGAAATGGTTGAGAAAGCAAAAAATTCTTCGCAATTCTGTTGCTCCAAACGCTTAACCAGAATCGCCTAGGGAAAAAATACACATACCGTTGTAATCGGGCGAGTTTCTACTTTCGGACGCAGTAGGAATTTTTGGGTTTGGTGAATCCTTTCGCGAGATATGGGAGTTTGAAGCCAAGAAATGGTTGAGGAGGCACAAAATTTTTCGCAATTCTGCTGCTCCAAACGCTTAACCAGAATGGCCTAGGGAAAAAATACACATACCTTTGTAACCGGGCGAGTTTCTACTTTCAGACGCAGCAGGAATTTTTGGGTTTGGTCAATCCGTTCGCGAGATAAGGGAGTTTGAAGCCAAGAAATGGTTGAAAAGGCAAAAAATTTTTCGCATTTCTGCCGCTCCAAACGCTTAACCAGAATGGCCTGGGGAAAAAATACCCATACCGTTGTAATCGGGCGAGTTTCTACTTTCAGATGCAATAGGAATTTTTGGGTTAGGTCAATCCGTTCGCGAGATATGGGAGTTTGAAGCCAAGAAATGGTTGAGGAGGCACAAAATTTTTCGCAATTCTGCTGCTCCAAACGCTTAACCAGAATGGCCTAGGGAAAAAATACACATACCGTTGTAATCGTGCGAGTTTCTACTTTCAGATGCAATAGGAATTTTTGGGTTAGGTCAATCCGTTCGCGAGATATGGGAGTTTGAAGCTATGAAATGGTTGAGAAGACAACAAATTTTTCGCAGTTCTGCTGCTCCAAGCGCTTAACCAGAATGGCCTAGGGTAAAAATACACATACCGTTGTAATCGGGCGAATTTCTACTTTCATTCGCAATAGGAATTTTTGGGTTAGGTCAATCCGTTCGCGAGGTATGGGAGTTTGAAGCCAAGAAATGGTTGAGAAGGCAAAAAATTTTTCGCAATTCTGCTGCTCCAAACGCTTAACCAGAATGGCCTAGGGTAAAAATACACATACCGTTGTAATCGGGCGAGTTTCTACTTTCAGATGCAATAGCAATTTTTGGGTTAGGTCAATCCGTTCGCGAAATAAGGGAGTTTGAAGCCAAGAAATGGTTGAGAAGGCAACAAATTTTTCGCACTTCTGCTGCTCCAAACGCTTAACCAGAATGGCCTAGGGCAAAAATACACATACTGTTGTAATCGGGCGAGTATCTACTTTCAGATGCATTAGGAATTTTTTGGTAAGGTCAATCCGTTCGCGAGATATGGGAGTTTGAAACTAAGAAATGGTTGAGAAGACAAGAAATTTTTCGCAATTCTGCTGCTCCAAACGCTTAACGAGAAAGACCTGTGGAAAAAATACACATACCGTTGTAATCGGGCGAGTTTCTACTTTCAGATGCAATAGGAATCTTTGGGTTAGGTCAATCCGTTCGCGAGGTATGGGAGTTTGAAGCTAAGAAATGGTTGAGAAGACAACAAATTTTTCGCAATTCTGCTGCTCCAAACGCTTAACCAGAATGGCCTAGGGAAAAAATACGCATACAGTTGTAATCGGGCGAGTTTCTACTTTCAGATGCAGCAGGAATTTTTGGGTTTGGTCAAACGGTTCGCGAGATATGGCACTATGAAGCGAAGAAATGGTTGTGAAGACAACAAATTTTTCGCAATTCTGCTGCTCCAAACGCTTAACCAGAATGGCCTAGGGAAAAAATACACATACCGTTGTAATCGGGCGAGATTCTACTTTCAGATGCAATAGGAATTTTTGGGTTAGGTCAATCCGTTGCGAGATATGGGAGTTTGAAGCCAAGAAATGGTTGAGAAGGCAAAAAATTTTTCGCACTCCTGCTGTTCCAAACGCTTAACCAGAATGGCCTAGGGAAAAAATGCACGTAAGGTTGTAATCGGGCGAGTTTCTACTTTCAGACAGCAGGAATTTTTGGGTTTGGTCAATCCGTTCGCGAGATATGGGAGTGTGAAGCCAAGAAATGGTTGAGAAGAGAACAAATTTTTCGCAATTCTGCTGCTCCAGACGTCTAACCAGAATGGCCTAGGGAAAAAATACACATACTGTCGTAATCGGGCGAGTTTCTACTTTCAGACGCAATAGGAATTTTTGGGGTAGATCAATCCGTTCGCGAGATATGGGACTTTGAAGCCAAGAAATGGTTGAGAAGGCAAAAAATTTTTCGCAATTCTGCAGCTCCAAACGCTTAACCAGAATGGCATAGGGAAAAAATACACATACTGTCGTAATCGGGCGAGTTTCTACTTTCAGACGCAATAGGAATTTTTGGGTTAGGTCAATCCGTTCGCGAGATATGGCAGTTTGAAGCCAAGAAATGGCTGAGAAGGCAAAAAATTTTTCGTAATTCTGCTGCTCCAAACGCTTAACCCGAATGGCCTAGGGAAAAAATACACATACTGTTGTAATCGGGCGAGTTTCTACTTTCAGATGCAATAGCAATTTTTGGGTTAGGTCAATCCGTTCGCGAGATATGGGAGTTTGAAGCCAAGAAATGGTTGAGAAGGTAAAAAATTTTTCGCAATTCTGCTGCCCCAAACGCTTAACCAGAATGGCCTAGGGGAAAAATACACATGCCGTTGTAATCGGGCGAGTTTCTACTTTCAGATGCAATGGGAATTTTTGGGTTAGGTCAATCCGTTCGCGAGATATGGGAGTTTGAAGCTAAGAAATGGTTGAGAAGACGACAAATTTTTCGCACTCCTGCTGTTCCAAACGCTTAACCAGAATGGCCTAGGGGAAAAATACACATACCGTTGTAATCGAGCGAGTTTCTACTTTCAGATGCAATAGCAATCTTTGGGTTCGGTCAATCCGTTCGCGTGATATGGGAGTTTGAAGCTAAGAAATGGTTGAGAAGAGAACAAAATTTTCGCACTACAGCTGCTCCAAACGCTTAACCAGAATGGCCTAGGGATAAAATACATATACCGTTGTAATCGGGCGAGTTTCTACTTTCAGATGCAATAGCAATTTTTGGGTTAGGTCAGTCCGTTCGCAAGATAAGGGAGTTTGAAGCCAAGAAATGGTTGAGAAGGCAAAAAATGTTTCGCAATTCTGCTGCTCCAAACGCTTAACCAGAATGGCCTAGCGAGAAAATACACATACTGTCGTAATCGGGCGAGTTTCTACGTTCAGATGCAATAGGAATTTTTGGGTTAGGTCAATCCGTTCGCGAGATATGGGAGTTTGAAGCTAAGAAATGGTTGAGAAGGACACAAATTTTTCGCACTTCTGCTGCTCCAAACGCCTAACCAGAATGGCATAGGGAAAAAATAAACATACCGTTGTAATCGGGCGAGTTCCTACTTTCAGATGTAATAGGAATTTTTGGGTTAGGTCAATCCGTTCGCGTGATATGGGAGTTTGAAGCTAAGAAATGGTGGAGAAGAGAACAAATTTTTCGCAATTCTGGTGCTCGAAACGCTTAACCAGAAAGGCCTAGGGGAAAAATACCCATACCGTTATAATCGGGCGAGTTTCTACTTTCAGATGCAATAGGAATTTTTGGGTTAGATCAATCAGTTCGCGAGATATGGGAGTTTGAAGCCAAGAAATGGTTGAGAAAGCAAAAAATTCTTCGCAATTCTGTTGCTCCAAACGCTTAACCAGAATCGCCTAGGGAAAAAATACACATACCGTTGTAATCGGGCGAGTTTCTACTTTCGGACGCAGTAGGAATTTTTGGGTTTGGTGAATCCTTTCGCGAGATATGGGAGTTTGAAGCCAAGAAATGGTTGAGGAGGCACAAAATTTTTCGCAATTCTGCTGCTCCAAACGCTTAACCAGAATGGCCTAGGGAAAAAATACACATACCTTTGTAACCGGGCGAGTTTCTACTTTCAGACGCAGCAGGAATTTTTGGGTTTGGTCAATCCGTTCGCGAGATAAGGGAGTTTGAAGCCAAGAAATGGTTGAAAAGGCAAAAAATTTTTCGCATTTCTGCCGCTCCAAACGCTTAACCAGAATGGCCTGGGGAAAAAATACCCATACCGTTGTAATCGGGCGAGTTTCTACTTTCAGATGCAATAGGAATTTTTGGGTTAGGTCAATCCGTTCGCGAGATATGGGAGTTTGAAGCCAAGAAATGGTTGAGGAGGCACAAAATTTTTCGCAATTCTGCTGCTCCAAACGCTTAACCAGAATGGCCTAGGGAAAAAATACACATACCGTTGTAATCGTGCGAGTTTCTACTTTCAGATGCAATAGGAATTTTTGGGTTAGGTCAATCCGTTCGCGAGATATGGGAGTTTGAAGCTATGAAATGGTTGAGAAGACAACAAATTTTTCGCAGTTCTGCTGCTCCAAGCGCTTAACCAGAATGGCCTAGGGTAAAAATACACATACCGTTGTAATCGGGCGAATTTCTACTTTCATTCGCAATAGGAATTTTTGGGTTAGGTCAATCCGTTCGCGAGGTATGGGAGTTTGAAGCCAAGAAATGGTTGAGAAGGCAAAAAATTTTTCGCAATTCTGCTGCTCCAAACGCTTAACCAGAATGGCCTAGGGTAAAAATACACATACCGTTGTAATCGGGCGAGTTTCTACTTTCAGATGCAATAGCAATTTTTGGGTTAGGTCAATCCGTTCGCGAAATAAGGGAGTTTGAAGCCAAGAAATGGTTGAGAAGGCAACAAATTTTTCGCACTTCTGCTGCTCCAAACGCTTAACCAGAATGGCCTAGGGCAAAAATACACATACTGTTGTAATCGGGCGAGTTTCTACTTTCAGATGCATTAGGAATTTTTTGGTAAGGTCAATCCGTTCGCGAGATATGGGAGTTTGAAACTAAGAAATGGTTGAGAAGACAAGAAATTTTTCGCAATTCTGCTGCTCCAAACGCTTAACGAGAAAGACCTGTGGAAAAAATACACATACCGTTGTAATCGGGCGAGTTTCTACTTTCAGATGCAATAGGAATCTTTGGGTTAGGTCAATCCGTTCGCGAGGTATGGGAGTTTGAAGCTAAGAAATGGTTGAGAAGACAACAAATTTTTCGCAATTCTGCTGCTCCAAACGCTTAACCAGAATGGCCTAGGGAAAAAATACGCATACAGTTGTAATCGGGCGAGTTTCTACTTTCAGATGCAGCAGGAATTTTTGGGTTTGGTCAAACGGTTCGCGAGATATGGCACTATGAAGCGAAGAAATGGTTGTGAAGACAACAAATTTTTCGCAATTCTGCTGCTCCAAACGCTTAACCAGAATGGCCTAGGGAAAAAATACACATACCGTTGTAATCGGGCGAGATTCTACTTTCAGATGCAATAGGAATTTTTGGGTTAGGTCAATCCGTTGCGAGATATGGGAGTTTGAAGCCAAGAAATGGTTGAGAAGGCAAAAAATTTTTCGCACTCCTGCTGTTCCAAACGCTTAACCAGAATGGCCTAGGGAAAGAATGCACGTAAGGTTGTAATCGGGCGAGTTTCTACTTTCAGACAGCAGGAATTTTTGGGTTTGGTCAATCCGTTCGCGAGATATGGGAGTGTGAAGCCAAGAAATGGTTGAGAAGAGAACAAATTTTTCGCAATTCTGCTGCTCCAGACGTCTAACCAGAATGGCCTAGGGAAAAAATACACATACTGTCGTAATCGGGCGAGTTTCTACTTTCAGACGCAATAGGAATTTTTGGGGTAGATCAATCCGTTCGCGAGATATGGGACTTTGAAGCCAAGAAATGGTTGAGAAGGCAAAAAATTTTTCGCAATTCTGCAGCTCCAAACGCTTAACCAGAATGGCATAGGGAAAAAATACACATACTGTCGTAATCGGGCGAGTTTCTACTTTCAGACGCAATAGGAATTTTTGGGTTAGGTCAATCCGTTCGCGAGATATGGCAGTTTGAAGCCAAGAAATGGCTGAGAAGGCAAAAAATTTTTCGTAATTCTGCTGCTCCAAACGCTTAACCCGAATGGCCTAGGGAAAAAATACACATACTGTTGTAATCGGGCGAGTTTCTACTTTCAGATGCAATAGCAATTTTTGGGTTAGGTCAATCCGTTCGCGAGATATGGGAGTTTGAAGCCAAGAAATGGTTGAGAAGGTAAAAAATTTTTCGCAATTCTGCTGCCCCAAACGCTTAACCAGAATGGCCTAGGGGAAAAATACACATGCCGTTGTAATCGGGCGAGTTTCTACTTTCAGATGCAATGGGAATTTTTGGGTTAGGTCAATCCGTTCGCGAGATATGGGAGTTTGAAGCTAAGAAATGGTTGAGAAGACGACAAATTTTTCGCACTCCTGCTGTTCCAAACGCTTAACCAGAATGGCCTAGGGGAAAAATACACATACCGTTGTAATCGAGCGAGTTTCTACTTTCAGATGCAATAGCAATCTTTGGGTTCGGTCAATCCGTTCGCGTGATATGGGAGTTTGAAGCTAAGAAATGGTTGAGAAGAGAACAAAATTTTCGCACTACAGCTGCTCCAAACGCTTAACCAGAATGGCCTAGGGATAAAATACATATACCGTTGTAATCGGGCGAGTTTCTACTTTCAGATGCAATAGCAATTTTTGGGTTAGGTCAGTCCGTTCGCAAGATAAGGGAGTTTGAAGCCAAGAAATGGTTGAGAAGGCAAAAAATGTTTCGCAATTCTGCTGCTCCAAACGCTTAACCAGAATGGCCTAGCGAGAAAATACACATACTGTCGTAATCGGGCGAGTTTCTACGTTCAGATGCAATAGGAATTTTTGGGTTAGGTCAATCCGTTCGCGAGATATGGGAGTTTGAAGCTAAGAAATGGTTGAGAAGAGAACAGATTTTTCGCAATTCTGCTGCTCCAAACGCTTAACCAGAATGGCCTAGGGAAAAAATACACATACCTTTGTAATCGGGCGAGTTTCTACTTTCAGATGCAATAGCAATTTTTGGGTTAGGTCAATCCGTTCGCGAGATATGGGACTTTGAAGCTAAGAAATGGTTGACAAGACAACAAATTTTTCGCAATTCTGCTGCTCCAATCGCTTAACCAGAATGGCCTAGAGTAAAAATACATATACCGTTGTAATCGGGCGAGTTTCTACTTACAAATGCAATAGCAATTTTTGTGTTAGGTCGGTCCGTTCGCAAGATAAGGGAGTTTGAAGGCAAGAAATGGTTGAGAAGGACACAAATTTTTCGCACTTCTGCTGCTCCAAACGCTTAACCAGAATGGCCTAGGGGAAAAATACACATACCATTGTAATCGAGCGAGTTTCTACTTTCAGATGCAATAGCAATCTTTGGGTTAGGTCAATCCGTTCGCGTGATATGGGTGTTTGAAGCTAAGAAATGGTTGAGAAGAGAACAAATTTTTTCGCAATTCTGCTGCTCCAATCGCTTAACCAGAATGGCCTAGGGATAAAATACACATACCGTTGTAATCGGGCGAATTTCTACTTTCAGATGCAATAGGAATTTTTGGGTTAGGTCAATCCGTTCGCGAGATATGGGACTTTGAAGCTAAGAAATGGTTGAGAAGACAACAAATTTTTCGCACTTCTGCTGCTCCAAACGCTTCACCAGAGTGGCATAGGGAAAAAATACACATACTGTTGTAATCGGGCGAGTTTCTACTTTCAGATGCAATAGGAATTTTTGGGTTAGGTCTATCCGTTCGCAAGATATGGGAGTTTGAAGCCAAGAAATGGTTGAGAAGGTAAAAAATTTTTCGCAATTCTGCTGCACCAAACGCTTAACCAGAATGGCCTAGGGGAAAAATACACATGCCGTTGTAATCGGGCGAGTTTCTACTTTCAGATGCAATAGGAATTTTTGGGTTAGGTCAATCCGTTCGCGAGATATGGGAGTTTGAAGCTAAGAAATGGTTGAGAAGAGAACAAATTTTTCGCACTTCTGTTGCTCCAAACGCTTAACCAGAATGGCCTAGGGGAAAAATACACATACCGTTGTAATCGAGCGAGTTTCTACTTTCAGATGCAATAGCAATCTTTGGGTTCGGTCAATCCGTTCGCGTGATATGGGAGTTTGAAGCTAAGAAATGGTTGAGAAGAGAACAAAATTTTCGCACTTCAGCTGCTCCAAACGCTTAACCAGAATGGCCTAGGGAAAAAATACATATACCGTTGTAATCGGGCGAGTTTCTACTTTCAGATGCAATAGCAATTTTTGGGTTTGGTCAGTCCGTTCGCAAGATAAGGGAGTTTGAAGCCAAGAAATGGTTGAGAAGGCAAAAAATTTTTCGCAATTCTGCTGCTCCAAACGCTTAACCAGAATGGCCTAGCGAGAAAATACATATACCGTAGTAATCGGGCGAGTTTCTACTTACAAATGCAATAGCAATTTTTGTGTTAGGTCGGTCCGTTCGCAAGATAAGGGAGTTTGAAGTCAAGAAATGGTTGAGAAGGACACAAATTTTTCGCACTTCTGCTGCTCCAAACGCTTAACCAGAATGGCCTAGCGGAAAAATACACATACCGTTGTAATCGAGCGAGTTTCTACTTTCAGATGCAATAGCAATCTTTGGGTTAGGTCAATCCGTTCGCGTGATATGGGTGTTTGAAGCTAAGAAATGGTTGAGAAGAGAACAAATTTTTCGCAATTCTGCTGCTCCAATCACTTAACCAGAATGGCCTGGGGAAAAAATGCATAACCCGTTGTAATCGGGAGAGTTTCTACTTTCTGGTGCAATAGGAATTTTTGGATTAGGTCAATCCGTTCGCGAGATATGGGAGTTTGAGGCTAAGAAATGGTTGAGAAGAGAACAAATTTTTCGCACTTCTGCTGCTCCAAACGCTTAACCAGAATGGCCTAGGGTAAAAATGCACATACCGTTGTAATCGGGCGAGTTTCTACTTTCATGCGCAACAGGAATTTTTGGGTTAGGTCAATCTGTTCGCGAGATATGGGAGTTTGAAGCCAAGAAATGGTTGAGAAGGCAAAAAATTTTTCGCAATTCTGCTGCTCCAGACGCTTAACCAGAATGGCCCAGGGAAAAAATACACATGCCGTTGTAATCGGGCGAGTTTCTACTTTCAGATGCAATAGCAATTTTTGGGTTAGGTCAGTCCGTTCGCAAGATAAGGGAGTTTGAAGCCAAGAAATGGTTGAGAAGGCAAAAAATTTTTCGCAATTCTGCTGCTCCAAACGCTTAACCAGAATGGCCTAGCGAAAAAATACACATACTGTCGTAATCGGGCGAGTTTCTACTTTCAGATGCAATAGGATTTTTTGGGTTAGGTCAATCCGTTCGCGAGATATGGGAGTTTGAAGCTAAGAAATGGTTGAGAAGAGGACAGATTTTTCGCAATTCTGCTGCTCCAAACGCTTAACCAGAATGGCCTAGGGAAAAAATACACATACCATTGTAATCGGGCGGGTTTCTACTTTCAGATGCAATAGCAATTTTTGGGTTAGGTCAATCCGTTCGCGAGATATGGGACTTTGAAGCTAAGAAATGGTTGACAAGACAACAAATTTTTCGCAATTCTGCTGCTCCAATCGCTTAACCAGAATGGCCTAGAGTAAAAATACATATACCGTTGTAATCGGGCGAGTTTCTACTTACAAATGCAATAGCAATTTTTGTGTTAGGTCGGTCCGTTCGCAAGATAAGGGAGTCTGAAGGCAAGAAATGGTTGAGAAGGACACAAATTTTTCGCACTTCTGCTGCTCCAAACGCTTAACCAGAATGGCCTAGAGGAAAAATACACATACCGTTGTAATCGAGCGAGTTTCTACTTTCAGATGCAATAGCAATCTTTGGGTTAGGTCAATCCGTTCGCGTGATATGGGTGTTTGAAGCTAAGAAATGGTTGAGAAGAGAACAAATTTTTCGCAATTCTGCTGCTCCAATCGCTTAACCAGAATGGCCTAGGGAAAAAATGCATATACCGTTGTAATCGGTCGAGTTTCTACTTTCAGGTGCAATAGGAATTTTTGGATTAGGTCAATCCGTTCGCGAGATATTGGAGTTTGAGGCTAAGAAATGGTTGAAAAGAGAACAAACTTTTCGCACTTCTGCTGCTCCAAACGCTTAACCAGAATGGCCTAGGGTAAAAATGCACATACCGTTGTAATCGGGCGAGTTTCTACTTTCATGCGCAACAGGAATTTTTGGGTCAGGTCAATCTGTTCGCGAGATATGGGAGTTTGAAGCCAAGAAATGGTTGAGAAGGCAAAAAATTTTTCGCAATACTGCTGCTCCGAACGCTTAGCCAGAATGGCCTAGGGAAAAAATACACATACCGTTGTAATCGGGCGAGTTTCTACTTTCAGATGCAATAGGAATTTTTGGGTTAGGTCTATCCGTTCTCGAGATAGGGTATTATGAAGCCAAGAAATGGTTGAGAAGGCAAAAAATTTTTCGCAATTCTGCTGCTCCAAACGCTTAACCAGAATTGCCTAGAGTAAAAATACATATACCGTTGTAATCGGGCGAGTTTCTACTTTCAGATGCAATAGCAATTTTTGGGTTAGGTAAATCCGTTCGCGAGATATGGGAGTTTGAAGCTAAGAAATGGTTGAGAAGAGAACAAATTTTTCGCACTTCTGCTGCTCCAAACGCTTAACCAGAATGGCCTAGTGTAAAAATACACATACCATTGTAATCGAGCGAGTTTCTACTTTCAGATGCAATAGCAATCTTTGGGTTAGGTCAATCCGTTCGCGTGATATGGGTGTTTGAAGCTAAGAAATGGTTGAGAAGAGAACAAATTTTTCGCAATTCTGTTGCTCCAATCGCTTAACCAGAATGGCCTAGGGATAAAATACACATACCGTTGTAATCGGGCGAATTTCTACTTTCAGATGCAATAGGAATTTTTGGGTTAGGTCAATCCGTTCGCGAGATATGGGACTTTGAAGCTAAGAAATGGTTGAGAAGACAACAAATTTTTCGCACTTCTGCTGCTCCAAACGCTTCACCAGAGTGGCATAGGGAAAAAATACACATACTGTTGTAATCGGGCGAGTTTCTACTTTCAGATGCAATAGGAATTTTTGGGTTAGGTCTATCCGTTCGCAAGATATGGGAGTTTGAAGCCAAGAAATGGTTGAGAAGGTAAAAAATTTTTCGCAATTCTGCTGCACCAAACGCTTAACCAGAATGGCCTAGGGGAAAAATACACATGCCGTTGTAATCGGGCGAGTTTCTACTTTCAGATGCAGTAGGAATTTTTGGGTTAGGTCAATCCGTTCGCGAGATATGGGAGTTTGAAGCTAAGAAATGGTTGAGAAGAGAACAAATTTTTCGCACTTCTGTTGCTCCAAACGCTTAACCAGAATGGCCTAGGGGAAAAATACACATACCGTTGTAATCGAGCGAGTTTCTACTTTCAGATGCAATAGCAATCTTTGGGTTCGGTCAATCCGTTCGCGTGATATGGGAGTTTGAAGCTAAGAAATGGTTGAGAAGAGAACAAAATTTTCGCACTTCAGCTGCTCCAAACGCTTAACCAGAATGGCCTAGGGAAAAAATACATATACCGTTGTAATCGGGCGAGTTTCTACTTTCAGATGCAATAGCAATTTTTGGGTTAGGTCAGTCCGTTCGCAAGATAAGGGAGTTTGAAGCCAAGAAATGGTTGAGAAGGCAAAAAATTTTTCGCAATTCTGCTGCTCCAAACGCTTAACCAGAATGGCCTAGCGAGAAAATACACATACTGTCGTAATCGGGCGAGTTTCTACTTTCAGGTGCAATAGGAATTTTTGGGTTAGGTCAATCCGTTCGCGAGATACGGGAGTTTGAAGCTAAGAAATGGTTGAGGAGAGAACAGATTTTTCGCAATTCTGCTGCTCCAAACGCTTAACCAGAATGGCCTAGGGAAAAAATACACATACCGTTGTAGTCGGGCGAGTTTCTACTTTCAGATGCAATAGCAATTTTTGGGTTAGGTCAATCCGTTCGCGAGATATGGGACTCTGAAGCTAAGAAATGGTTGACAAGACAACAAATTTTTCGCAATTCTGCTGCTCCAATCGCTTAACCAGAATGGCCTAGAGTAAAAATACATATACCGTAGTAATCGGGCGAGTTTCTACTTACAAATGCAATAGCAATTTTTGTGTTAGGTCGGTCCGTTCGCAAGATAAGGGAGTTTGAAGGCAAGAAATGGTTGAGAAGGACACAAATTTTTCGCACTTCTGCTGCTCCAAACGCTTAACCAGAATGGCCTAGGGTAAAAATGCACATACCGTTGTAATCGGGCGAGTTTCTACTTTCATGCGCAACAGGAATTTTTGGGTTAGGTCAATCTGTTCGCGAGATATGGGAGTTTGAAGCCAAGAAATGGTTGAGAAGGCAAAAAATTTTTCGCAATTCTGCTGCTCCAGACGCTTAACCAGAATGGCCCAGGGAAAAAATACACATGCCGTTGTAATCGGGCGAGTTTCTACTTTCAGATGCAATAGCAATTTTTGGGTTAGGTCAGTCCGTTCGCAAGATAAGGGAGTTTGAAGCCAAGAAATGGTTGAGAAGGCAAAAAATTTTTCGCAATTCTGCTGCTCCAAACGCTTAACCAGAATGGCCTAGCGAAAAAATACACATACTGTCGTAATCGGGCGAGTTTCTACTTTCAGATGCAATAGGATTTTTTGGGTTAGGTCAATCCGTTCGCGAGATATGGGAGTTTGAAGCTAAGAAATGGTTGAGAAGAGAACAGATTTTTCGCAATTCTGCTGCTCCAAACGCTTAACCAGAATGGCCTAGGGAAAAAATACACATACCGTTGTAATCGGGCGGGTTTCTACTTTCAGATGCAATAGCAATTTTTGGGTTAGGTCAATCCGTTCGCGAGATATGGGACTTTGAAGCTAAGAAATGGTTGACAAGACAACAAATTTTTCGCAATTCTGCTGCTCCAATCGCTTAACCAGAATGGCCTAGAGTAAAAATACATATACCGTTGTAATCGGGCGAGTTTCTACTTACAAATGCAATAGCAATTTTTGTGTTAGGTCGGTCCGTTCGCAAGATAAGGGAGTCTGAGGGCAAGAAATGGTTGAGAAGGACACAAATTTTTCGCACTTCTGCTGCTCCAAACGCTTAACCAGAATGGCCTAGGGGAAAAATACACATACCGTTGTAATCGAGCGAGTTTCTACTTTCAGATGCAATAGCAATCTTTGGGTTAGGTCAATCCGTTCGCGTGATATGGGTGTTTGAAGCTAAGAAATGGTTGAGAAGAGAACAAATTTTTCGCAATTCTGCTGCTCCAATCGCTTAACCAGAATGGCCTAGGGAAAAAATGCATATACCGTTGTAATCGGTCGAGTTTCTACTTTCAGGTGCAATAGGAATTTTTGGATTAGGTCAATCCGTTCGCGAGATATGGGAGTTTGAGGCTAAGAAGTGGTTGAAAAGAGAACAAATTTTTCGCACTTCTGCTGCTCCAAACGCTTAACCAGAATGGCCTAGGGTAAAAATGCACATACCGTTGTAATCGGGCGAGTTTCTACTTTCATGCGCAACAGGAATTTTTGCGTCAGGTCAATCTGTTCGCGAGATATGGGAGTTTGAAGCCAAGAAATGGTTGAGAAGGCAAAAAATTTTTCGCAATACTGCTGCTCCGAACGCTTAGCCAGAATGGCCTAGGGAAAAAATACAGATACCGTTGTAATCGGGCGAGTTTCTACTTTCAGATGCAATAGGAATTTTTGGGTTAGGTCTATCCGTTCGCGAGATAGGGTATTATGAAGCCAAGAAATGGTTGAGAAGGCAAAACATTTTTCGCAATTCTGCTGCTCCAAACGCTTAACCAGAATTGCCTAGAGTAAAAATACATATACCGTTGTAATCGGGCGAGTTTCTACTTTCAGATGCAATAGCAATTTTTGGGTTAGGTCAATCCGTTCGCGAGATATGGGAGTTTGAAGCTAAGAAATGGTTGAGAAGAGAACAAATTTTTCGCACTTCTGCTGCTCCAAACGCTTAACCAGAATGGCCTAGTGTAAAAATGCACATACCGTTGTAATCGGGCGAGTTTCTACTTTCAGATGCAATGGCAATTTTTGGGTTAGGTCAGTCCGTTCGCAAGATAAGGGAGTTTGAAGCCAAGAAATGGTTGAGAAGGCAAAAAATTTTTCGCAATTCTGCTGCTCCAAACGCTTAACCAGAATGGCCTAGCGAGAAAATACACATACTGTCGTAATCAGGCGAGTTTCTACTTTCAGATGCAATAGGAATTTTTGGGTTAGGTCAATCCGTTCGCGAGATATGGGAGTTTGAAGCTAAGAAATGGTTGAGAAGAGAACGGATTTTTCGCAATTCTGCTGCTCCAAACGCTTAACCAGAATGGCCTAGGGAAAAAATACACATACCGTTGTAATCGGGCGAGTTTCTACTTTCAGATGCAATAGCAATTTTTGGGTTAGGTCAATCCGTTCGCGAGATATGGGACTTTGAAGCTAAGAAATGGTTGACAAGACAACAAATTTTTCGCAATTCTGCTGCTCCAATTGCTTAACCAGAATGGCCTAGAGTAAAAATACATATACCGTTGTAATCGGGCGAGTTTCTACTTACAAATGCAATAGCAATTTTTGTGTTAGGTCGGTCCGTTCGCAAGATAAGGGAGGTTGAAGGCAAGAAATGGTTGAGAAGGACACAAATTTTTCGCACTTCTGCTGCTCCAAACGCTTAACCAGAATGGCCTAGGGGAAAAATACACATACCATTGTAATCGAGCGAGTTTCTACTTTCAGATGCAATAGCAATCTTTGGGTTAGGTCAATCCGTGCGCGTGATATGGGTGTTTGAAGCTAAGAAATGGTTGAGAAGAGAACAAGTTTTTCGCAATTCTGCTGCTCCAATCGCTTAACCAGAATGGCCTAGGGATAAAATACACATACCGTTGTAATCGGGCGAATTTCTACTTTCAGATGCAATAGGAATTTTTGGGATAGGTCAATCCGTTCGCGAGATATGGGACTTTGAAGCTAAGAAATGGTTGAGAAGACAACAAATTTTTCGCACTTCTGCTGCTCCAAACGCTTCACCAGAGTGGCATAGGGAAAAAATACACATACTGTTGTAATCGGGCGAGTTTCTACTTTCAGATGCAATAGGAATTTTTGGGTTAGGTCTATCCGTTCGCAAGATATGGGAGTTTGAAGCCAAGAAATGGTTGAGAAGGTAAAAAATTTTTCGCAATTCTGCTGCCCCAAACGCTTAACCAGAATTGCCTAGAGTAAAAATACATATACCGTTGTAATCGGGCGAGTTTCTACTTTCAGATGCAATAGCAATTTTTGGGTTAGGTCAATCCGTTCGCGAGATATGGGAGTTTGAAGCTAAGAAATGGTTGAGAAGAGAACAAATTTTTCGCACTTCTGCTGCTCCAAACGCTTAACCAGAATGGCCTAGTGTAAAAATGCACATACCGTTGTAATCGGGCGAGTTTCTACTTTCAGATGCAATGGCAATTTTTGGGTTAGGTCAGTCCGTTCGCAAGATAAGGGAGTTTGAAGCCAAGAAATGGTTGAGAAGGCAAAAAATTTTTCGCAATTCTGCTGCTCCAAACGCTTAACCAGAATGGCCTAGCGAGAAAATACACATACTGTCGTAATCAGGCGAGTTTCTACTTTCAGATGCAATAGGAATTTTTGGGTTAGGTCAATCCGTTCGCGAGATATGGGAGTTTGAAGCTAAGAAATGGTTGAGAAGAGAACGGATTTTTCGCAATTCTGCTGCTCCAAACGCTTAACCAGAATGGCCTAGGGAAAAAATACACATACCGTTGTAATCGGGCGAGTTTCTACTTTCAGATGCAATAGCAATTTTTGGGTTAGGTCAATCCGTTCGCGAGATATGGGACTTTGAAGCTAAGAAATGGTTGACAAGACAACAAATTTTTCGCAATTCTGCTGCTCCAATTGCTTAACCAGAATGGCCTAGAGTAAAAATACATATACCGTTGTAATCGGGCGAGTTTCTACTTACAAATGCAATAGCAATTTTTGTGTTAGGTCGGTCCGTTCGCAAGATAAGGGAGGTTGAAGGCAAGAAATGGTTGAGAAGGACACAAATTTTTCGCACTTCTGCTGCTCCAAACGCTTAACCAGAATGGCCTAGGGGAAAAATACACATACCATTGTAATCGAGCGAGTTTCTACTTTCAGATGCAATAGCAATCTTTGGGTTAGGTCAATCCGTGCGCGTGATATGGGTGTTTGAAGCTAAGAAATGGTTGAGAAGAGAACAAGTTTTTCGCAATTCTGCTGCTCCAATCGCTTAACCAGAATGGCCTAGGGATAAAATACACATACCGTTGTAATCGGGCGAATTTCTACTTTCAGATGCAATAGGAATTTTTGGGATAGGTCAATCCGTTCGCGAGATATGGGACTTTGAAGCTAAGAAATGGTTGAGAAGACAACAAATTTTTCGCACTTCTGCTGCTCCAAACGCTTCACCAGAGTGGCATAGGGAAAAAATACACATACTGTTGTAATCGGGCGAGTTTCTACTTTCAGATGCAATAGGAATTTTTGGGTTAGGTCTATCCGTTCGCAAGATATGGGAGTTTGAAGCCAAGAAATGGTTGAGAAGGTAAAAAATTTTTCGCAATTCTGCTGCCCCAAACGCTTAACCAGAATGGCCTAGGGGAAAAATACACATGCCGTTGTAATCGGGCGAGTTTCTACTTTCAGATGCAATAGGAATTTTTGGGTTAGGTCAATCCGTTCGCGAGATATGGGAGTTTGAAGCTAAGAAATGGTTGAGAAGAGAACAAATTTTTCGCAATTCTGCTGCTCCAATCGCTTAACCAGAATGGCCTAGGGATAAAATACACATACCGTTGTAATCGGGCGAATTTCTACTTTCAGATGCAATAGCAATCTTTGGGTTCGGTCAATCCGTTCGCGTGATATGGGAGTTTGAAGCTAAGAAATGGTTGAGAAGAGAACAAAATTTTCGCACTTCAGCTGCTCCAAACGCTTAACCAGAATGGCCTAGGGAAAAAATACATATACCGTTGTAATCGGGCGAGTTTCTACTTTCAAATGCAATAGCAATTTTTGGGTTAGGTCAGTCCGTTCGCAAGATAAGGGAGTTTGAAGCCAAGAAATGGTTGAGAAGGCAAAAAATTTTTCGCAATTCTGCTGCTCCAAACGCTTAACCAGAATGGCCTAGCGAGAAAATACACATACTGTCGTAATCGGGCGAGTTTCTACTTTCAGGTGCAATAGGAATTTTTGGGTTAGGTCAATCCGTTCGCGAGATATGGGAGTTTGAAGCTAAGAAATGGTTGAGAAGAGAACAGATTTTTCGCAATTCTGCTGCTCCAAACGCTTAACCAGAATGGCCTAGGGAAAAAATACACATACCGTTGTAATCGGGCGAGTTTCTACTTTCAGATGCAATAGCAATTTTTGGGTTAGGTCAATCCGTTCGCGAGATATGGGACTCTGAAGCTAAGAAATGGTTGACAAGGCAACAAATTTTTCGCAATTCTGCTGCTCCAATCGCTTAACCAGAATGGCCTAGAGTAAAAATACATATACCGTTGTAATCGGGCGAGTTTCTACTTTCAGATGCAATAGCAATCTTTGGGTTAGGTCAATCCGTTCGCGTGATATGGGTGTTTGAAGCTAAGAAATGGTTGAGAAGAGAACAAATTTTTCGCACTTCTGCTGCTCCAAACGCTTAACGAGAATGGCCTAGGGTAAAAATGCACATACCGTTGTAATCGGGCGAGTTTCTACTTTCATGCGCAACAGGAATTTTTGGGTTAGGTCAATCTGTTCGCGAGATATGGGAGTTTGAAGCCAAGAAATGGTTGAGAAGGCAAAAAATTTTTCGCAATTCTGCTGCTCCAGACGCTTAACCAGAATGGCCCAGGGAAAAAATACACATGCCGTTGTAATCGGGCGAGTTTCTACTTTCAGATGCAATAGCAATTTTTGGGTTAGGTCAGTCCGTTCGCAAGATAAGGGAGTTTGAAGCCAAGAAATGGTTGAGAAGGCAAAAAATTTTTCGCAATTCTGCTGCTCCAAACGCTTAACCAGAATGGCCTAGCGAAAAAATACACATACTGTCGTAATCGGGCGAGTTTCTACTTTCAGATGCAATAGGAATTTTTGGGTTAGGTCAATCCGTTCGCGAGATATGGGTGTTTGAAGCTAAGAAATGCTTGAGAAGAGAACAGATTTTTCGCAATTCTGCTGCTCCAAACGCTTAACCAGAATGGCCTAGGGAAAAAATACACATACCGTTGTAATCGGGCGAGTTTCTACTTTCAGATGCAATAGCAATTTTTGGGTTAGGTCAATCCGTTCGCGAGATATGGGACTCTGAAGCTAAGAAATGGTTGACAAGACAACAAATTTTTCGCAATTCTGCTGCTCCAATCGCTTAACCAGAATGGCCTAGAGTAAAAATACATATACCGTTGTAATCGGGCGAGTTTCTACTTACAAATGCAATAGCAATTTTTGTGTTAGGTCGGTCCGTTCGCAAGATAAGGGAGTTTGAAGGCAAGAAATGGTTGAGAAGAGAACAAATTTTTCGCACTTCTGCTGCTCCAAACGCTTAACCAGAATGGCCTAGGGTAAAAATGCACATACCGTTGTAATCGGAAGAGTTTCTACTTTCATGCGCAACAGGAATTTTTGGGTTAGGTCAATCTGTTCGCGAGATATGGGAGTTTGAAGCCAAGAAATGGTTGAGAAGGCAAAAAATTTTTCGCAATTCTGCTGCTCCAAACGCTTCACCAGAATGGCCTAGGGAAAAAATACACATACCGTTGTAATCGGGCGAGTTTCTACTTTCAGATGCAATAGCAATTTTTGGGTTAGGTCAATCCGTTCGCGAGATATGGGACTTTGAAGCTAAGAAATGGTTGACAAGACAACAAATTTTTCGCAATTCTGCTGCTCCAAGCGCTTAACCAGAATGGCCTAGAGTAAAAATACATATACCGTTGTAATCGGGCGAGTTTCTACTTACAAATGCAATAGCAATTTTTGTGTTAGGTCGGTCCGTTCGCAAGATAAGGGAGTTTGAAGGCAAGAAATGGTTGAGAAGGACACAAATTTTTCGCACTTCTGCTGCTCCAAACGCTTAACCAGAATGGCCTAGGGTAAAAATGCACATACCGTTGTAATCGGGCGAGTTTCTACTTTCATGCGCAACAGGAATTTTTGGATTAGGTCAATCTGTTCGCGAGATATGGGAGTTTGAAGCTAAGAAATGGTTGACAAGACAACAAATTTTTCGCACTTCTGCTGCTCCAAACGCTTAACCAGAATGGCCTAGGGGAAAAATACACATACCGTTGTAATCGAGCGAGTTTCTACTTTCAGATGCAATAGCAATCTTTGGGTTTGGTCAATCCGTTCGCGTGATATGGGTGTTTGAAGCTAAGAAATGGTTGAGAAGAGAACAAATTTTTCGCACTTCTGCTGCTCCAAACGCTTAACCAGAATGGCCTAGGGAAAAAATGCATATACCGTTGTAATCGGTCGAGTTTCTACTTTCAGGTGCAATAGGAATTTTTGGATTAGGTCAATCCGTTCGCGAGATATGGGAGTTTGAGGCTAAGAAATGGTTGAGAAGAGAACAAATTTTTCGCACTTCTGCTGCTCCAAACGCTTAACCAAAATGGCCTAGGGTAAAAATGCACATACCGTTGTAATCGGGCGAGTTTCTACTTTCATGCGCAACAGGAATTTTTGGGTTAGGTCAATCCGTTCGAGAGATATGGGACTTTGAAGCTAAGAAATGGTTGACAAGACAACAAATTTTTCGCACTTCTGCTGCTCCAAACGCTTAACCAGAATGGCATAGGGAAAAAATACACATAGTGTTGTAATCGGGCGAGTTTCTACTTTCAGATGCAATAGGAATTTTTGGGTTAGGTCTATCCGTTCGCGAGATAGGGTATTATGAAGCCAAGAAATGGTTGAGAAGGCAAAAAATTTTTCGCAATTCTGCTGCTCCAAACGCTTAACCAGAATTGCCTAGAGTAAAAATACATATACCGTTGTAATCGAGCGAGTTTCTACTTTCAGATGCAATAGCAATTTTTGGGTTAGGTCAGTCCGTTCGCAAGATACGGGAGTTTGAAGCCAAGAAATGGTTGAGAATGACACAAATTTTTCGCAATTCTGCTGCTCCAAACGCTTAACCAGAATGGCCTAGGGAAAAAATGCACATACCGTTGTAATCGGGCGAGTTTCTACTTTCAGATGCAATAGGAATTTCTGGGTTAGGTTTATCCGTTCGCGAGATATGGGACTTTGAAGCTAAGAAATGGTTGACAAGACAACAAATTTTTCGCACTTCTGCTTCTCCAAACGCTTAACCAGACCGGCATAGGGAAAAAATACACATACCATTGTAATCGGGCGAGTTTCCACTTTCAGATACAATAGGAATTTTTGGGTTAGGTCAATCCGTTCGCAAGGTATGGGAGTTTGAAGCTAAGAAATGGTTGAGAAGAGAACAAATTTTTCGCAATTCTGCTGCTCGAAACGCTTAACCAGAATGGCCTAGGGAAAAAATGCACATACCGTTGTAATCGGGCGAGTTTCTACTTTCATACGAAACAGGAATTTTTGGGTTAGGTCAATCCGTTCGCGAGATATGGGAGTTTGAAGCCAAGAAATGGTTGAGAAGGCAAAAAATTTTTTGCAATTCTGCTGCTCCGAACGCTTAACCAGAATGGCCTAGGGAAAAAATACACATACCGTTGTAATCGGGCGAGTTTCTACTTTCAGATGCAACAGGAATTTTTGGGCTAGGTCAATCCGTTCGCGAGATATGGGACTTTGAAGCTAAGAAATGGTTGACAAGACAACAAATTTTTCGCACTTCTGCTGCTCCAAACGCTTAACCAGAATGGCATAGGGAAAAAATACACATACTGTTGTAATCGGGCGAGTTTCTACTTTCAGATGCAATAGGAATTTTTGGGTTAGGTCTATCCGTTCGCGAGATAGGGTATTATGAAGCCAAGAAATGGTTGAGAAGGCAAACAATTTTTCGCAATTCTGCTGCTCCAAGCGCTTAACAAGAATGGCCTAGGGAAAAAATACACATAACGTTGTAATCGGGCGAGTTTCTACTTTCAGATGCAATAGCAATTTTTGGGTTAGGTCAATCCGTTCGCGAGATATGGGACTTTGAAGCTAAGAAATGGTTGACAAGACAACAAATTTTTCGCACTTCTGTGCTCCAAACGCTTTACCAGAATGGCATAGGGAAAAAATACACATAGTGTTGTAATCGGGCGAGTTTCTACTTTCAGATGCAATAGGAATTTTAGGGTTAGGTCTATCCGTTCGCGAAATAGGGTATTATGAAGCCAAGAAGTGGTTGAGAAGGCAAAACATTTTTCGCAATTCTGCTGCTCCGAACGCTTAGCCAGAATGGCCTAGGGAAAAAATACACATACCGTTGTAATCGGGCGGGTTTCTACTTTCAGATGCAATAGGAATTTTTGGGTTAGGTCTATCCGTTCGCGAGATAGGGTATTATGAAGCCAAGAAATGGTTGAGAAGGCAAAAAATTTTTCGCAATTCTGCTGCTCCAAACGCTTAACCAGAATTGCCTAGAGTAAAAATACATATACCGTTGTAATCGGGCGAGTTTCTACTTTCAGATGCAATAGCAAGTTTTGGGTTAGGTCAATCCGTTCGCGAGATATGGGAGTTTGAAGCTAAGAAATGGTTGACAAGACAACAAATTTTTCGCACTTCTGCTGCTCCAAACGCTTAACCAGAATGGCATAGGGAAAAAATACACATACCGTTGTAATCGGGCGAGTTTCTACTTTCTGGTGCAATAGGAATTTTTGGATTAGGTCAATCCGTTCGCGAGATATGGGAGTTTGAGGCTAAGAAATGGTTGAGAAGAGAACAAATTTTTCGCACTTCTGCTGCTCCAAACGCTTAACCAGAATGGCCTAGGGTAAAAATGCACATACCGTTGTAATCGGGCGAGTTTCTACTTTCATGCGCAACAGGAATTTTTGGGTTAGGTCAATCTGTTCGCGAGATATGGGAGTTTGAAGCCAAGAAATGGTTGAGAAGGCAAAAAATTTTTCGCAATTCTGCTGCTCCAGACGCTTAACCAGAATGGCCCAGGGAAAAAATACACATGCCGTTGTAATCGGGCGAGTTTCTACTTTCAGATGCAATAGCAATTTTTGGGTTAGGTCAGTCCGTTCGCAAGATAAGGGAGTTTGAAGCCAAGAAATGGTTGAGAAGGCAAAAAATTTTTCGCAATTCTGCTGCTCCAAACGCTTAACCAGAATGGCCTAGCGAAAAAATACACATACTGTCGTAATCGGGCGAGTTTCTACTTTCAGATGCAATAGGATTTTTTGGGTTAGGTCAATCCGTTCGCGAGATATGGGAGTTTGAAGCTAAGAAATGGTTGAGAAGAGAACAGATTTTTCGCAATTCTGCTGCTCCAAACGCTTAACCAGAATGGCCTAGGGAAAAAATACACATACCGTTGTAATCCGGCGGGTTTCTACTTTCAGATGCAATAGCAATTTTTGGGTTAGGTCAATCCGTTCGCGAGATATGGGACTTTGAAGCTAAGAAATGGTTGACAAGACAACAAATTTTTCGCAATTCTGCTGCTCCAATCGCTTAACCAGAATGGCCTAGAGTAAAAATACATATACCGTTGTAATCGGGCGAGTTTCTACTTACAAATGCAATAGCAATTTTTGTGTTAGGTCGGTCCGTTCGCAAGATAAGGGAGTCTGAAGGCAAGAAATGGTTGAGAAGGACACAAATTTTTCGCACTTCTGCTGCTCCAAACGCTTAACCAGAATGGCCTAGGGGAAAAATACACATACCGTTGTAATCGAGCGAGTTTCTACTTTCAGATGCAATAGCAATCTTTGGGTTAGGTCAATCCGTTCGCGTGATATGGGTGTTTGAAGCTAAGAAATGGTTGAGAAGAGAACAAATTTTTCGCAATTCTGCTGCTCCAATCGCTTAACCAGAATGGCCTAGGGAAAAAATGCATATACCGTTGTAATCGGTCGAGTTTCTACTTTCAGGTGCAATAGGAATTTTTGGATTAGGTCAATCCGTTCGCGAGATATGGGAGTTTGAGGCTAAGAAATGGTTGAAAAGAGAACAAATTTTTCGCACTTCTGCTGCTCCAAACGCTTAACCAGAATGGCCTAGGGTAAAAATGCACATACCGTTGTAATCGGGCGAGTTTCTACTTTCATGCGCAACAGGAATTTTTGGGTCAGGTCAATCTGTTCGCGAGATATGGGAGTTTGAAGCCAAGAAATGGTTGAGAAGGCAAAAAATTTTTCGCAATACTGCTGCTCCGAACGCTTAGCCAGAATGGCCTAGGGAAAAAATACACATACCGTTGTAATCGGGCGAGTTTCTACTTTCAGATGCAATAGGAATTTTTGGGTTAGGTCTATCCGTTCGCGAGATAGGGTATTATGAAGCCAAGAAATGGTTGAGAAGGCAAAAAATTTTTCGCAATTCTGCTGCTCCAAACGCTTAACCAGAATTGCCTAGAGTAAAAATACATATACCGTTGTAATCGGGCGAGTTTCTACTTTCAGATGCAATAGCAATTTTTGGGTTAGGTCAATCCTTTCGCGAGATATGGGAGTTTGAAGCTAAGAAATGGTTGAGAAGAGAACAAATTTTTCGCACTTCTGCTGCTCCAAACGCTTAACCAGAATGGCCTAGTGCAAAAATGCACATACCGTTGTAATCGGGCGAGTTTCTACTTTCAGATGCAATGGCAATTTTTGGGTTAGGTCAGTCCGTTCGCAAGATAAGGGAGTTTGAAGCCAAGAAATGGTTGAGAAGGCAAAAAATTTTTCGCAATTCTGCTGCTCCAAACGCTTAACCAGAATGGCCTAGCGAGAAAATACACATACTGTCGTAATCGGGCGAGTTTCTACGTTCAGATGCAATAGGAATTTTTGGGTTAGGTCAATCCGTTCGCGAGATATGGGAGTTTGAAGCTAAGAAATGGTTGAGAAGAGAACGGATTTTTCGCAATTCTGCTGCTCCAAACGCTTAACCAGAATGGCCTAGGGAAAAAATACACATACCGTTGTAATCGGGCGAGTTTCTACTTTCAGATGCAATAGCAATTTTTGGGTTAGGTCAATCCGTTCGCGAGATATGGGACTTTGAAGCTAAGAAATGGTTGACAAGACAACAAATTTTTCGCAATTCTGCTGCTCCAATTGCTTAACCAGAATGGCCTAGAGTAAAAATACATATACCGTTGTAATCGGGCGAGTTTCTACTTACAAATGCAATAGCAATTTTTGTGTTAGGTCGGTCCGTTCGCAAGATAAGGGAGGTTGAAGGCAAGAAATGGTTGAGAAGGACACAAATTTTTCGCACTTCTGCTGCTCCAAACGCTTAACCAGAATGGCCTAGGGGAAAAATACACATACCATTGTAATCGAGCGAGTTTCTACTTTCAGATGCAATAGCAATCTTTGGGTTAGGTCAATCCGTGCGCGTGATATGGGTGTTTGAAGCTAAGAAATGGTTGAGAAGAGAACAAGTTTTTCGCAATTCTGCTGCTCCAATCGCTTAACCAGAATGGCCTAGGGATAAAATACACATACCGTTGTAATCGGGCGAATTTCTACTTTCAGATGCAATAGGAATTTTTGGGTTAGGTCAATCCGTTCGCGAGATATGGGACTTTGAAGCTAAGAAATGGTTGAGAAGACAACAAATTTTTCGCACCTCT
>NW_027480266.1:0-27532 GCF_051014685.1 Ptiloglossa arizonensis
AAGAGAACAAATTTTTCGCAATTCTGCTGCTCCAAACGCTTAACCAGAATGGCCTAGGGAAAAAATACGCATACCGTTGTAATCGGGCGAGTTTCTACTTTCAGTTACAATAGGAATTTTTGGATTAAGCCAATCCGTTCGCGAGATATGGGACTTTGAAGCTAAGAAATGGTTGAAAAGACAACAAATTTTCCGCACTTCTGCTGCTCCAATCGCTTATCCAGAATGGCCTAGAGAAAAAATACACGTACCATTGTAATCGGGCGAGTTTCTACTTTCAAATGCAATAGGAATTTTTGGGTTAGGTCAATCCGTTCGCGAGATATGGCAGCTCGAAGCTAAGAAATGGTTGAGAAGAGAACAAAGTTTCGCAATTCTGCTGCTCCAAACGCTTAACCAGTATGGCCTAGGGAAAAAATACACGTACCGTTGTAATCGGGCGAGTTTCTACTTTCAAATGCAATAGGAATTTTGGGGTTAGGTCAATCCGTTCGCGAGATATGGCAGTTCGAAGCTAAGAAATGGTTGAGAAGAGAACAAAGTTTCGCAATTCTGCTGCTCCAAACGCTTAACCAGTATTGCCTAGGGAAGAAATACATATACCGCTGTAATCGGGCGTGTTTCTACTTTCAGTTGCAATTGGAATTTTTGGGTTAGGTCAATCCGTTCGCGACATATGGCTGTTTGAAGCTAAGAAATGGTTGAGAAGACAACAAATTTTTCACAATTCTGCTGCTCCAAACGCTTAACCAGAATGGCCTAGGTGCAAAATACGCATACAGTTGTAATCGGGCGAGTTTCTACTTTCAGACGCAGCAGGAATTTTTGTGTTTGGTCAATCCGTTCGCGTGATGTGGGAGTTTGAAGCTAAGAAATGGTTGAGAAGACAACAAATTTTTCGCAATTCTGCTGCTCCAAACGCTTAACCAGAATGCCCTAGGGGAAAGATACACGTACCGCTGTAATCGGGCGAGTTTCTACTTTCTAATGCAATAGGAATTTTTGGGTTAGTTCAATCCGATCGCGAGATATGAGAGTTTGAAGCTAAGAAGTGGTTGAGAAGAGAACAAATTTTTCGCAATTCTGCTGCTCCAAACGCTTAACCTGAATGGCCTAGGGAAAAAATACGCATACCGTTGTAATCGGGCTAGTTTCTACTTTCAGTTACAATAGGAATTTTTGGATTAAGCCAATCCGTTCGCGAGATATGGTACTTTGAAGCTAAGAAATGGTTGAGAAGGCAAAAAATTTTTCCCAATTCTGCTGCTTCAAACGCTTAACCAGAATGGCCTAGGGAAAAAATACACATACCGTTGTAATCGGGCGAGCTTCTACTTTCAATTGCAATAGGAATTTTTGGATTAGGTCAATCCGTTCGCGAGATATGGGACTTTGAAGCTAAGAAATGGTTGACAAGACAACAAATTTTCCGCACTTCTGCTGCTCCAATCGCTTATCTAGAATGGCCTAGGGGATAAATAGACGTACCGTTGTAAACGGGCGAGTTTCTACTTTCAAATGCAATAGGAATTTTTGGGTTAGGTCAAACCGTTCGCGAGATATGGCAGTTCGAAGCTAAGAAATGGTTGAGAAGAGAACAAAGTTTCGCAATTCTGCTGCTCCAAACGCTTGACCAGTATGGCCTAGGGAAAAAATACATATACCGTTGTAATCGGGCGTGTTTCTACTTTCAGTTGCAATTGGAATTTTTGGGTTAGGTCAATCCGTTCGCGACATATGGCAGTTTGAAGCTAAGAAATGGTTGAGAAGACAACAAATTTTTCGCAATTCTGCTGCTCCAAACGCTTAACCAGAATGGCCTAGGGAAAAAATACGCATACAGTTGTAATCGGGCGAGTTTCTACTTTCAGACGCAGCAGGAATTTTTATGTTTGGTCAATCCGTTCGCGTGATGTGGGAGTTTGAAGCTAAGAAATGGTTGAGAAGACAACAAATTTTTCGCAATTCTGCTGCTCCAATCGCTTAACCAGAATTGCCTAGGGGAAAAATACACGTGCCGTTGTAATCGGGCGAGTTTCTTCTTTCTAATGCAGTAGCAATTTTTGGGTTAGTTCAATCCGTTCGCGAGATATGAGAGTTCGAAGCTAAGAAATGGTTGAGAAGAGAACAAATTTTTCGCAATTCTGCTGCTCCAAACGCTTAACCAGAATGGCCTAGGGAAAAAATACACATACCGTTGTAATCGGGCGAGTTTCTACTTTCAGATGCAATAGGAATTTTTGGGTTAGGTCAACCCGTTCGCGAGGTATGGGAGATTGAAGACAAGAAATGGTTGAGAAGACAACAAATTTTTCGCAATTCTGCTGCTCCAAACGCTTAACCAGAATGGCCTAGGGACAAAATACGCATACAGTTGTAATCGGGCGAGTTTCTACTTTCAGACGCAGCAGGAATTTTTATGTTTGGTCAATCCGTTCGCGTGATGTGGGAGTTTGAACCTAAGAAATGGTTGAGAAGACAACAAATTTTTCGCAATTCTGCTGCTCCAAACGCTTAACCAGAATTGCCTAGGGGAAAAAAAACACGTACCGTTGTAATCGGGCGAGTTTCTACTTTCTAATGCAGTAGCAATTTTTGGGTTAGTTCAATCCGTTCGCGAGATATGAGAGTTCGAAGCTAAGAAATGGTTGAGAAGAGAACAAATTTTTCGCAATTCTGCTGCTCCAAACGCTTAACCAGAATGGCCTAGGGAAAAAATACATATACCGTTGTAATCGGGCGTGTTTCTACTTTCAGTTGGAATAGGAATTTTTGGGTTAGGTCAATCCGTTCGCGAGATATGGGACTTTGAAGCTAAGAAATGTTTGGGAAGGCAAAAAATTTTTCGCAATTCTGCTGCTCCAAACGCTTAACCAGAATGGCCTAGGGAAAAAATACACATACCGTTGTAATCGGGCGAGATTCTACTTTCAGACGCAATAGGAATTTTTGGGTTAGGTCAATCCGTTCGCGACATATGGCAGTTTGAAGCTAAGAAATGGTTGAGAAGACAACAAATTTTTCGCAATTCTGCTGCTCCAAACGCTTAACCAGAATGGCCTAGGGGAAAAATACGCATACAGTTGTAATCGGGCGAGTTTCTACTTTCAGACGCAGCAGGAATTTTTGTGTTTGGTCAATCCGTTCGCGTGATGGTGGAGTTTGAAGCTAAGAAATGGTTGAGAAGACAACAAATTTTTCGCAATTCTGCTGCTCCAAACGCTTAACCAGAATGGCCTAGGGGAAAAATACGCATACAGTTGTAATCGGGCGAGTTTCTACTTTCAGACGCAGCAGGAATTTTTGTGTTTGGTCAATCCGTTCGCGTGATGGTGGAGTTTGAAGCTAAGAAATGGTTGAGAAGACAACAAATTTTTCGCAATTCTGCTGCTCCAAACGCTTAACCAGAATGGCCTAGGGGAAAAATACGCATACCGTTGTAATCGGGCGAGCTTCTACTTTCAATTGCAATAGGAATTTTTGGATTAGGTCAATCCGTTCGCGAGATATGGGACTTTGAAGCTAAGAAATGGTTGACAAGACAACAAATTTTCCGCACTTCTGCTGCTCCAATCGCTTATCCAGAATGGCCTAGGGGAAAAATACACGTACCGTTGTAATCGGGCGAGTTTCTACTTTCAAATACAATAGGAATTTTTGGGTTAGGTCAATCCGTTCGCGAGATATGGCAGTTCGAATCTAAGAAATGGTTGAGAAGAGAACAAAGTTTCGCAATTCTGCTGCTCCAAACGCTTAACCAGTATGGCCTAGGGACAAAATACATATACCGTTGTAATCGGGCGAGTTTCTACTTTCTAATGCAGTAGCAATTTTTGGGTTAGTTCAATCCGTTCGCGAGATATGAGAGTTCGAAGCTAAGAAATGGTTGAGAAGAGAACAAATTTTTCGCAATTCTGCTGCTCCAAACGCTTAACCAGAATGGCCTAGGGAAAAAATACATATACCGTTGTAATCGGGCGTGTTTCTACTTTCAGTTGCAATAGGAATTTTTGGGTTAGGTCAATCCGTTCGCGAGATATGGGACTTTGAAGCTAAGAAATGTTTGGGGAGGAAAAAAATTTTTCGCAATTCTGCTGCTCCAAACGCTTAACCAGAATGGCCTAGGGAAAAAATACACATACCGTTGTAATCGGGCGAGATTCTACTTTCAGACGCAATAGGAATTTTTGGGTTAGGTCAATCCGTTCGCGACATATGGCAGTTTGAAGCTAAGAAATGGTTGAGAAGACAACAAATTTTTCGCAATTCTGCTGCTCCAAACGCTTAACCAGAATGGCCTAGGGGAAAAATACGCATACAGTTGTAATCGGGCGAGTTTCTACTTTCAGACGCAGCAGGAATTTTTGTGTTTGGTCAATCCGTTCGCGTGATGGTGGAGTTTGAAGCTAAGAAATGGTTGAGAAGACAACAAATTTTTCGCAATTCTGCTGCTCCAAACGCTTAACCAGAATGGCCTAGGGGAAAAATACGCATACCGTTGTAATCGGGCGAGCTTCTACTTTCAATTGCAATAGGAATTTTTGGATTAGGTCAATCCGTTCGCGAGATATGGGACTTTGAAGCTAAGAAATGGTTGACAAGACAACAAATTTTCCGCACTTCTGCTGCTCCAATCGCTTATCCAGAATGGCCTAGGGGAAAAATACACGTACCGTTGTAATCGGGCGAGTTTCCACTTTCAAATACAATAGGAATTTTTGGGTTAGGTCAATCCGTTCGCGAGATATGGCAGTTCGAATCTAAGAAATGGTTGAGAAGAGAACAAAGTTTCGCAATTCTGCTGCTCCAAACGCTTAACCAGTATGGCCTAGGGACAAAATACATATACCGTTGTAATCGGGCGAGTTTCTACTTTCTAATGCAGTAGCAATTTTTGGGTTAGTTCAATCCGTTCGCGAGATATGAGAGTTCGAAGCTAAGAAATGGTTGAGAAGAGAACAAATTTTTCGCAATTCTGCTGCTCCAAACGCTTAACCAGAATGGCCTAGGGAAAAAATACATATACCGTTGTAATCGGGCGTGTTTCTACTTTCAGTTGCAATAGGAATTTTTGGGTTAGGTCAATCCGTTCGCGAGATATGGGACTTTGAAGCTAAGAAATGTTTGGGAAGGCAAAAAATTTTTCGCAATTCTGCTGCTCCAAACGCTTAACCAGAATGGCCTAGGGAAAAAATACACATACCGTTGTAATCGGGCGAGATTCTACTTTCAGACGCAATAGGAATTTTTGGGTTAGGTCAATCCGTTCGCGACATATGGCAGTTTGAAGCAAAGAAATGGTTGAGAAGACAACAAATTTTTCGCAATTCTGCTGCTCCAAACGCTTAACCAGAATGGCCTAGGGGAAAAATACGCATACAGTTGTAATCGGGCGAGTTTCTACTTTCAGGCGCAGCAGGAATTTTTGTGTTTGGTCAATCCGTTCGCGTGATGGTGGAGTTTGAAGCTAAGAAATGGTTGAGAAGACAACAAATTTTTCGCAATTCTGCTGCTCCAAACGCTTAACCAGAATGGCCTAGGGGAAAAATACGCATACCGTTGTAATCGGGCGAGCTTCTACTTTCAATTGCAATAGGAATTTTTGGGTTAGGTCAACCCGTTCGCGAGGTATGGGAGATTGAAGACAAGAAATTGTTGAGAAGACAACAAATTTTTCGCAATTCTGCTGCTCCAAACGCTTAACCAGAATGGCCTAGGGACAAAATACGCATACAGTTGTAATCGGGCGAGTTTCTACTTTCAGACGCAGCAGGAATTTTTATGTTTGGTCAATCCGTTCGCGTGATGTAGGAGTTTGAACCTAAGAAATGGTTGAGAAGACAACAAATTTTTCGCAATTCTGCTGCTCCAAACGTTTAACCAGAATTGCCTAGGGGAAAAAAAACACGTACCGTTGTAATCGGGCGAGTTTCTACTTTCTAATGCAGTAGCAATTTTTGGGTTAGTTCAATCCGTTCGCGAGATATGAGAGTTCGAAGCTAAGAAATGGTTGAGAAGAGAACAAATTTTTCGCAATTCTGCTGCTCCAAACGCTTAACCAGAATGGCCTAGGGAAAAAATACATATACCGTTGTAATCGGGCGTGTTTCTACTTTCAGTTGCAATAGGAATTTTTGGGTTAGGTCAATCCGTTCGCGAGATATGGGACTTTGAAGCTGAGAAATGTTTGGGAAGGCAAAAAATTTTTCGCAATTCTGCTGCTCCAAACGCTTAACCAGAATGGCCTAGGGAAAAAATACACATACCGTTGTAATCGGGCGAGATTCTACTTTCAGACGCAATAGGAATTTTTGGGTTAGGTCAATCCGTTCGCGACATATGGCAGTTTGAAGCTAAGAAATGGTTGAGAAGACAACAAATTTTTCGCAATTCTGCTGCTCCAAACGCTTAACCAGAATGGCCTAGGGGAAAAATACGCATACAGTTGTAATCGGGCGAGTTTCTACTTTCAGACGCAGCAGGAATTTTTGTGTTTGGTCAATCCGTTCGCGTGATGGTGGAGTTTGAAGCTAAGAAATGGTTGAGAAGACAACAAATTTTTCGCAATTCTGCTGCTCCAAACGCTTAACCAGAATGGCCTAGGGGAAAAATACGCATACCGTTGTAATCGGGCGAGCTTCTACTTTCAATTGCAATAGGAATTTTTGGATTAGGTCAATCCGTTCGCGAGATATGGGACTTTGAAGCTAAGAAATGGTTGACAAGACAACAAATTTTCCGCACTTCTGCTGCTCCAATCGCTTATCCAGAATGGCCTAGGGGAAAAATACACGTACCGTTGTAATCGGGCGAGATTCTACTTTCAAATACAATAGGAATTTTTGGGTTAGGTCAATCCGTACGCGAGATATGGCAGTTCGAATCTAAGAAATGGTTGAGAAGAGAACAAAGTTTCGCAATTCTGCTGCTCCAAACGCTTAACCAGTATGGCCTAGGGACAAAATACATATACCGTTGTAATCGGGCGTGTTTCTACTTTCAGTTGCAATTGGAATTTTTGGGTTAGGTCAATCCGTTCGCGACATATGGCAGTTTGAAGCTAAGAAATGGTTGAGAAGACAACAAATTTTTCGCAATTCTGCTGCTCCAAACGCTTAACCAGAATGGCCTAGGGAAAAAATACGCATACAGTTGTAATCGGGCGAGTTTCTAATTTCAGATGCAATAGGAATTTTTGGGTTAGGTCAATCCGTTCGCGAGATATGGGAGTTTGAAGAGAAGAAATGGTTGAGAAGGCAAAAAATTTTTCGCAATTCTGCTGCTCCAAACGTTTAACCAGAATGGCCTAGGGAAAAAATACATATACCGTTGTAATCGGGCGTGTTTCTACTTTCAGTTGCAATAGGAATTTTTGGGTTGGGTCAATCCGTTCGCGAGATATGGGACTTTGAAGCTAAGAAATGTTTGGGAAGGCAAAAAATTTTTCGCAATTCTGCTGCTCCAAACGCTTAACCAGAATGGCCTAGGGAAAAAATACGCATACAGTTGTAATCGGGCGAGTTTCTACTTTCAGACGCAGCAGGAATTTTTATGTTTGGTCAATCCGTTCGCGTGGTGTGGGAGTTTGAACCTAAGAAATGGTTGAGAAGACAACAAATTTTTCGCAATTCTGCTGCTCCAAACGCTTAACCAGAAAGGCCTAGGGGAAAAATACACGTACCGTTGTAATCGGGCGAGTTTCTACTTTCTAATGCAATAGGAATTTTTGGGTTAGTTCAATCCGTTCGCGAGATATGAGAGTTCGAAGCTAAGAAATGGTTGAGAAGAGAACAAATTTTTCGCAATTCTGCTGCTCCAAACGCTTAACCAGAATTGCCTAGGGAAAAAATACATATACCGTTGTAATCGGGCGTGTTTCTACTTTCAGTTGCAATAGGAATTTTTGGGTTAGGTCAATCCGTTCGCGAGATATGGGACTTTGAAGCTAAGAAATGTTTGGGAAGGCAAAAAATTTTTCGCAATTCTGCTGCTCCAAACGCTTAACCAGAATGGCCTAGGGAAAAAATACACATACCGTTGTAATCGGGCGAGATTCTACTTTCACATGCAATAGGAATTTTTGGGTTAGGTCAATCCGTTCGCGACATATGGCAGTTTGAAGCTAAGAAATGGTTGAGAAGACAACAAATTTTTCGCAATTCTGCTGCTCCAAACGCTTAACCAGAATGGCCTAGGGGAAAAATACGCATACCGTTGTAATCGGGCGAGCTTCTACTTTCAATTGCAATAGGAATTTTTGGATTAGGTCAATCCGTTCGCGAGATATTGCAGTTCGAAGCTAAGAAATGGTTGAGAAGAGAACAAAGTTTCGCAATTCTGCTTCTCCAAACGCTTAACCAGTATGGCATAGGGAAGAAATACATATACCGCTGTAATCGGGCGTGTTTCTACTTTCAGTTGCAATAGGAATTTTTGGGTTAGGTCAATCCGTTCGCGACATATGGCAGTTTGAAGCTAAGAAATGGTTGAGAAGACAACAAATTTTTCGCAATTCTGCTGCTCCAAACGCTTAACCAGAATGGCCTAGGGAAAAAATACGCATACAGTTGTAACCGGGCGAGTTGCTACTTTCAGACGCAGCAGGAATTTTTATGTTTGGTCAATCCGTTCGCGTGATGTGGGAGTTTGAACCTAAGAAATGGTTGAGAAGACAACAAATTTTTCGCAATTCAGCTGCTCCAAACGCTTAACCAGAAAGGCCTAGGGGAAAAATACACGTACCGTTGTAATCGGGCGAGTTTCTACTTTCTAATGCAATAGGAATTTTTGGGATAGTTCAATCCGTTCGCGAGGTATGAGAGTTCGAAGCTAAGAAATGGTTGAGAAGAGAACAAATTTTTCGCAATTCTGCTGCTCCAAACGCTTAACCAGAATGGCCTAGGGAAAAAATACACATACCGTTGTAATCCGGCGAGTTTCTAATTTCAGATGCAATAGGAATTTTTGGGTTAGGTCAATCCGTTCGCGAGATATGGGAGTTTGAAGAGAAGAAATGGTTGAGAAGGCAAAAAATTTTTCGCAATTCTGCTGCTCCAAACGTTTAACCAGAATGGCCTAGGGAAAAAATACATATACCGTTGTAATCGGGCGTGTTTCTACTTTCAGTTGCAATAGGAATTTTTGGGTTAGGTCAATCCGTTCGCGAGATATGGGACTTTGAAGCTAAGAAATGTTTGGGAAGGCAAAAAATTTTTCGCAATTCTGCTGCTCCAAACGCTTAACCAGAATGGCCTAGGGAAAAAATACGCATACAGTTGTAATCGGGCGAGTTTCTACTTTCAGACGCAGCAGGAATTTTTATGTTTGGTCAATCCGTTCGCGTGGGGTGGGAGTTTGAACCTAAGAAATGTTTGAGAAGACAACAAATTTTTCGCAATTCTGCTGCTCCAAACGCTTAACCAGAAAGGCCTAGGGGAAAAATACACGTACCGTTGTAATCGGGCGAGTTTCTACTTTCTAATGCAATAGGAATTTTTGGGTTAGTTCAATCCGTTCGCGAGATATGAGAGTTCGAAGCTAAGAAATGGTTGAGAAGAGAACAAATTTTTCGCAATTCTGCTGCTCCAAACGCTTAAGCAGAATGGCGTAGGGAAAAAATACGCATACCGTTGTAATCGGGCGAGTTTCTACTTTCAGATGCAACAGGAATTTTTGGGTTAGGTCAATCCGTTCGCGACATATGGCAGTTTGAAGCTAAGAAATGGTTGAGAAGACAACAAATTTTTCACAATTCTGCTGCTCCAAACGCTTAACCAGAATGGCCTAGGTGAAAAATACGCATACAGTTGTAATCGGGCGAGTTTCTACTTTCAGACGCAGCAGGAATTTTTGTGTTTGGTCAATCCGTTCGCGTGATGTGGGAGTTTGAAGCTAAGAAATGGTTGAGAAGACAACAAATTTTTCGCAATTCTGCTGCTCCAAACGCTTAACCAGAATGCCCTAGGGGAAAAATACACGTACCGCTGTAATCGGGCGAGTTTCTACTTTCTAATGCAATAGGAATTTTTGGGTTAGTTCAATCCGTTCGCGAGATATGAGAGTTTGAAGCTAAGAAATGGTTGAGAAGAGAACAAATGTTTCGCAATTCTGCTGCTCCAAACGCTTAACCAGAATGGCCTAGGGAAAAAATACGCATACCGTTGTAATCGGGCGAGTTTCTACTTTCAGTTACAATAGGAATTTTTGGATTAAGTCAATCCGTTCGCGAGATATGGGACTTTGAAGCTAAGAAATGGTTGAGAAGGCAAAAAATTTTTCGCAATTCTGCTGCTTCAAACGCTTATCCAGAATGGCCTAGGGAAAAAATACACATACCGTTGTAATCGGGCGAGCTTCTACTTTCAATTGCAATAGGAATTTTTGGATTAGGTCAATCCGTTCGCGAGATATGGGAGTTTGAAGACAAGAAATGGTTGAGAAGGCAAAAAATTTTTCGCAATTCTGCTGCTCCAAACGCTTAACCAGAATTGCCTAGGGAAAAAATACATATACCGTTGTAATCGGGCGTGTTTCTACTTTCAGTTGCAATAGGAATTTTTGGGTTAGGTCAATCCGTTCGCGAGATATGGGACTTTGAAGCTAAGAAATGTTTGGGAAGGCAAAAAATTTTTCGCAATTCTGCTGCTCCAAACGCTTAACCAGAATGGCCTAGGGAAAAAATACGCATACCGTTGTAATCGGGCGAGTTTCTACTTTCAGATGCAACAGGAATTTTTGGGTTAGGTCAATCCGTTCGCGAGATATGGGAGTTTGAAGACAAGAAATGGTTGAGAAGGCAAAAAATTTTTCGCAATTCTGCTGCTCCAAACGCTTAACCAGAATTGCCTAGGGAAAAAATACATATACCGTTGTAATCGGGCGTGTTTCTACTTTCAGTTGCAATAGGAATTTTTGTGTTAGGTCAATCCGTTCGCGAGATATGGGACTTTGAAGCTAAGAAATGTTTGGGAAGGCAAAAAATTTTTCGCAATTCTGCTGCTCCAAACGCTTAACCAGAATGGCCTAGGGAAAAAATACACATACCGTTGTAATCGGGCGAGATTCTACTTTCACATGCAATAGGAATTTTTGGGTTAGGTCAATCCGTTCGCGACATATGGCAGTTTGAAGCTAAGAAATGGTTGAGAAGACAACAAATTTTTCGCAATCCTGCTGCTCCAAACGCTTAACCAGAATGGCCTAGGGGAAAAATACGCATACCGTTGTAATCGGGCGAGCTTCTACTTTCAATTGCAATAGGAATTTTTGGTTTAGGTCAATCCGTTCGCGAGATATTGCAGTTCGAAGCTAAGAAATGGTTGAGAAGAGAACAAAGTTTCGCAATTCTGCTGCTCCAAACGCTTAACCAGTATGGCCTAGGGAAGAAATACATATACCGCTGTAATCGGGCGTGTTTCTACTTTCAGTTGCAATAGGAATTTTTGGGTTAGGTCAATCCGTTCGCGACATATGGCAGTTTGAAGCTAAGAAATGGTTGAGAAGACAACAAATTTTTCGCAATTCTGCTGCTCCAAACGCTTAACCAGAATGGCCTAGGGAAAAAATACGCATACAGTTGTAACCGGGCGAGTTTCTACTTTCAGACGCAGCAGGAATTTTTATGTTTGGTCAATCCGTTCGCGTGATGTGGGAGTTTGAACCTAAGAAATGGTTGAGAAGGCAAAAAATTTTTCGCAATTCTGCTGCTCCAAACGTTTAACCAGAATGGCCTAGGGAAAAAATACGCATACCGTTGTAATCGGGCGAGCTTCTACTTTCAATTGCAATAGGAATTTTTGGATTAGGTCAATCCGTTCGCGAGATATTGCAGTTCGAAGCTAAGAAATGGTTGAGAAGAGAACAAAGTTTCGCAATTCTGCTGCTCCAAACGCTTAACCAGTATGGCCTAGGGAAGAAATACATATACCGCTGTAATCGGGCGTGTTTCTACTTTCAGTTGCAATAGGAATTTTTGGGTTAGGTCAATCCGTTCGCGACATATGGCAGTTTGAAGCTAAGAAATGGTTGAGAAGACAACAAATTTTTCGCAATTCTGCTGCTCCAAACGCTTAACCAGAATGGCCTAGGGAAAAAATACGCATACAGTTGTAACCGGGCGAGTTTCTACTTTCAGACGCAGCAGGAATTTTTATGTTTGGTCAATCCGTTCGCGTGATGTGGGAGTTTGAACCTAAGAAATGGTTGAGAAGGCAAAAAATTTTTCGCAATTCTGCTGCTCCAAACGTTTAACCAGAATGGCCTAGGGAAAAAATACATATACCGTTGTAATCGGGCGTGTTTCTACTTTCAGTTGCAATAGGAATTTTTGGGTTAGGTCAATCCGTTCGCGAGATATGGGACTTTGAAGCTAAGAAATGTTTGGGAAGGCAAAAAATTTTTCGCAATTCTGCTGCTCCAAACGCTTAACCAGAATGGCCTAGGGAAAAAATACACATACCGTTGTAATCGGGCGAGATTCTACTTTCAGTTGCAATAGGAATTTTTATGTTTGGTCAATCCGTTCGCGTGGTGTGGGAGTTTGAACCTAAGAAATGGTTGAGAAGACAACAAATTTTTCGCAATTCTGCTGCTCCAAACGCTTAACCAGAAAGGCCTAGGGGAAAAATGCACGTACCGTTGTAATCGGGCGAGTTTCTACTTTCTAATGCAATAGGAATTTTTGGGTTAGTTCAATCCGTTCGCGACATATGGCAGTTTGAAGCTAAGAAATGGTTGAGAAGACAACAAATTTTTCACAATTCTGCTGCTCCAAACGCTTAACCAGAATGGCCTAGGTGAAAAATACGCATACAGTTGTAATCGGGCGAGTTTCTACTTTCAGACGCAGCAGGAATTTTTGTGTTTGGTCAATCCGTTCGCGTGATGTGGGAGTTTGAAGCTAAGAAATGGTTGAGAAGACAACAAATTTTTCGCAATTCTGCTGCTCCAAACGCTTAACCAGAATGCCCTAGGGGAAAAATACACGTACCGCTGTAATCGGGCGAGTTTCTACTTTCTAATGCAATAGGAATTTTTGGGTTAGTTCAATCCGTTCGCGAGATATGAGAGTTTGAAGCTAAGAAATGGTTGAGAAGGCAAAAAATTTTTCGCAATTCTGCTGCTCCAAACGCTTAACCAGAATGGCCTAGGGAAAAAATACGCATACCGATGTAATCGGGCGAGTTTCTACTTTCAGACGCAGCAGGAATTTTTATGTTTGGTCAATCGGTTCGCGTGATGTGGGAGTTTGAACCTAAGAAATGGTTGAGAAGACAACAAATTTTTCGCAATTCTGCTGCTCCAAACGCTTAACCAGAAAGGCCTAGGGGAAAAATACACGTACCGTTGTAATCGGGCGAGTTTCTACTTTCTAATGCAATAGGAATTTTTGGGTTAGTTCAATCCGTTCGCGAGATATGAGAGTTCGAAGCTAAGAAATGGTTGAGAAGAGAACAAATTTTTCGCAATTCTGCTGCTCCAAACGCTTAACCAGAATGGCCTAGGGAAAAAATACACATTCCGTTGTAATCGGGCTAGTTTCTACTTTCAGATGCAATAGGAATTTTTGGGTTAGGTCAATCCGTTCGCGAGATATGGGAGTTTGAAGAGAAGAAATGGTTGAGAAGGCAAAAAATTTTTCGCAATTCTGCTGCTCCAAACGTTTAACCAGAATGGCCTAGGGAAAAAATACATATACCGTTGTAATCGGGCGTGTTTCTACTTTCAGTTGCAATTGGAATTTTTGGGTTAGGTCAATCCGTTCGCGACATATGGCAGTTTGAAGCTAAGAAATGGTTGAGAAGACAACAAATTTTTCGCAATTCTGCTGCTCCAAACGCTTAACCAGAATGGCCTAGGGAAAAAATACGCATACAGTTGTAATCGGGCGAGTTTCTACTTTCAGACGCAGCAGGAATTTTTATGTTTGGTCAATCCGTTCGCGTGATGTGGGAGTTTGAACCTAAGAAATGGTTCAGAAGACAACAAATTTTTCGCAATTCTGCTGCTCCAAACGCTTAACCAGAAAGGCCTAGGGGAAAAATACACATTCCGTTGTAATCGGGCTAGTTTCTACTTTCAGATGCAATAGGAATTTTTGGGTTAGGTCAATCCGTTCGCGAGATATGGGAGTTTGAAGAGAAGAAATGGTTGAGAAGGCAAAAAATTTTTCGCAATTCTGCTGCTCCAAACGTTTAACCAGAATGGCCTAGGGAAAAAATACATATACCGTTGTAATCGGGCGAGTTTCTACTTTCAGATGCAATAGGAATTTTTGGGTTAGGTCAATCCGTTCGCGAGATATGGGAGTTTGAAGAGAAGAAATGGTTGAGAAGGCAAAAAATTTTTCGCAATTCTGCTGCTCCAAACGTTTAACCAGAATGGCCTAGGGAAGAAATACATATACCGCTGTAATCGGGCGAGTTTCTACTTTCAGACGCAGCAGGAATTTTTATGTTTGGTCAATCGGTTCGCGTGCTGTGGGAGTTTGAACCTAAGAAATGGTTGAGAAGACAACAAATTTTTCGCAATTCTGCTGCTCCAAACGCTTAACCAGAATGGCCTAGGGAAAAAATACACATACCGTTGTAATCCGGCGAGTTTCTACTTTCAGATGCAATAGGAATTTTTGGGTTAGTTCAATCCGTTCGCGAGATATGAGAGTTTGAAGCTAAGAAATGGTTGAGAAGAGAACAAATGTTTCGCAATTCTGCTGCTCCAAACGCTTAACCAGAATGGCCTAGGGAAAAAATACGCATACCGTTGTAATCGGGCGAGTTTCTACTTTCAGTTACAATAGGAATTTTTGGATTAAGTCAATCCGTTCGCGAGATATGGGACTTTGAAGCTAAGAAATGGTTGAGAAGGCAAAAAATTTTTCGCAATTCTGCTGCTCCAAACGCTTAACCAGAATGGCCTAGGGAAAAAATACATATACCGCTGTAATCGGGCGTGTTTCTACTTTCAGTTGCAATAGGAATTTTTGGGTTAGGTCAATCCGTTCGCGACATATGGCAGTTTGAAGCTAAGAAATGGTTGAGAAGACAACAAATTTTTCGCAATCATGCTGCTCCAAACGCTTAACCAGAATGGCCTAGGGAAAGAATACGCATACGGTTGTAATCGGGCGAGTTTCTACTTTCAGACGCAGCAGGAATTTTTATGTTTGGTCAATCGGTTCGCGTGATGTGGGAGTTTGAACCTAAGAAATGGTTGAGAAGACAACAAATTTTTCGCAATTCTGCTGCTCCAAACGCTTAACCAGAAAGGCCTAGGGGAAAAATACACGTACCGTTGTAATCGGGCGAGTTTCTACTTTCTAATGCAATAGGAATTTTTGGGTTAGTTCAATCCGTTCGCGAGATATGAGAGTTCGAAGCTAAGAAATGGTTGAGAAGAGAACAAATTTTTCGCAATTCTGCTGCTCCAAACGCTTAACCAGAATGGCCTAGGGAAAAAATACACATACCGTTGTAATCGGGCGAGATTCTACCTTCAGATGCAATAGGAATTTTTGGGTTAGGTCAATCCGTTCGCGACATATGGCAGTTTGAAGCTAAGAAATGGTTGAGAAGACAACAAATTTTTCACAATTCTGCTGCTCCAAACGCTTAACCAGAATGGCCTAGGTGAAAAATACGCATACAGTTGTAATCGGGCGAGTTTCTACTTTCAGACGCAGCAGGAATTTTTGTGTTTGGTCAATCCGTTCGCGTGATGTGGGAGTTTGAAGCTAAGAAATGGTTGAGAAGACAACAAATTTTTCGCAATTCTGCTGCTCCAAACGCTTAACCAGAATGCCCTAGGGGAAAAATACGCATACCGTTGTAATCGGGCGAGTTTCTACTTTCAGTTGCAATAGGAATTTTTGGATTAAGTCTATCCGTTCGCGAGATATGGGACTTTGAAGCTAAGAAATGGTTGAGAAGCCAAAAAATTTTTCGCAATTCTGCTGCTTCAAACGCTTAACCAGAATGGCCTAGGGAAAAAATACACATACCGTTGTAATCGGGCGAGCTTCTACTTTCAATTGCAATAGGAATTTTTGGATTAGGTCAATCCGTTCGCGAGATATGGGACTTTGAAGCTAAGAAATGGTTGACAAGACAACAAATTTTCCGCACTTCTGCTGCTCCAATCGCTTATCCAGAATGGCCTAGGGGAAAAATACACGTACCGGTGTAATCGGGCGAGTTTCTACTTTCAAATGCAATAGGAATTTTTGGGTTAGGTCAATCCGTTCGCGAGATATGGCAGTTCGAAGCTAAGAAATGGTTGAGAAGAGAACAAAGTTTCGCAATTCTGCTGCTCCAAACGCTTAACCAGAATTGCCTAGGGGAAAAATACACGTACCGTTGTAATCGGGCGAGTTTCTACTTTCTAATGCAGTAGGAATTTTTGGGTTAGTTCAATCCGTTCGCGAGATATGAGAGTTCGAAGCTAAGAAATGGTTGAGAAGAGAACAAAGTTTCGCAATTCTGCTGCTCCAAACGCTTGACCAGTATGGCCTAGGGAAGAAATACATATACCGTTGTAATCGGGCGAGATTCTACTTTCAGATGCAATAGGAATTTTTGGGTTAGGTCAATCCGTTCGCGACATATGGCAGTTTGAAGCTAAGAAATGGTTGTGAAGACAACAAATTTTTCGCAATTCTGCTGCTCCAAACGCTTAACCAGAATGGCCTAGGGGAAATATACGCATACAGTTGTAATCGGGCGAGTTTCTACTTTCAGATGCAGCAGGAATTTTTGTGTTTGGTCAATCCGTTCGCGTGATGGTGGAGTTTGAAGCTAAGAAATGGTTGAGAAGACAACAAATTTTTCGCAATTCTGCTGCTCCAAACGCTTAACCAGAATGGCCTAGGGGAAAAATACGCATAACGTTGTAATCGGGCGAGCTTCTACTTTCAATTGCAATAGGAATTTTTGGATTAGGTCAATCCGTTCGCGAGATATGGGACCTTGAAGCTAAGAAATGGTTGACAAGACAACAAATTTTCCGCACTTCTGCTGCTCCAATCGCTTATCCAGAATGGCCTAGGGGAAAAATACACGTACCGTTGTAATCGGGCGAGTTTCTACTTTCAAATGCAATAGGAATTTTTGGGTTAGGTCAATCCGTTCGTGAGATATGGCAGTTCGAAGCTAAGAAATGGTTGAGAAGAGAACAAAGTTTCGCAATTCTGCTGCTCCAAACGCTTAACCAGTATGGCCTAGGGACAAAATACATATACCGTTGTAATCGGGCGTGTTTCTACTTTCAGTTGCAATTGGAATTTTTGGGTTAGGTCAATCCGTTCGCGACATATGGCAGTTTGAAGCTAAGAAATGGTTGAGAAGACAACAAATTTTTCGCAATTCTGCTGCTCCAAACGCTTAACCAGAATGGCCTAGGGAAAAAATACGCATACAGTTGTAATCGGGCGAGTTTCTACTTTCAGACGCAGCAGGAATTTTTATGTTTGGTCAATCCGTTCGCGTGATGTGGGAGTTTGAACCAAAGAAATGGTTGAGAAGACAACAAATTTTTCGCAATTCTGCTGCTCCAAACGCTTAACCAGAAAGGCCTAGGGGAAAAATACACGTACCGTTGTAATCGGGCGAGTTTCTACTTTCTAATGCAATAGGAATTTTTGGGTTAGTTCAATCCGTTCGCGAGATATGAGAGTTCGAAGCTAAGAAATGGTTGAGAAGAGAACAAATTTTTCGCAATTCTGCTGCTCCAAACGCTTAACCAGAGTGGCCTAGGGAAAAAATACGCATACCGTTGTAATCGGGCGAGTTTCTACTTTCAGATGCAATAGGAATTTTTGGGTTAGGTCAATCCGTTCGCGAGATATGGGACTTTGAAGCTAAGAAATGTTTGGGAAGGCAAAAAATTTTTCGCAATTCTGCTGCTCCAAACGCTTAACCAGAATGGCCTAGGGAAAAAATTCACGTACCGTTGTAATCGGGCGAGATTCTACTTTCAGATGCAATAGGAATTTTTGGGTTAGGTCAATCCGTTCGCGACATATGGCAGTTTGAAGCTAAGAAATGGTTGAGAAGACAACAAATTTTTCGCAATTCTGCTGCTCCAAACGCTTAACCAGAATGGCCTAGGGGAAAAATACGCATACAGTTGTAATCGGGCGAGTTTCTACTTTCAGACGCAGCAGGAATTTTTGTGTTTGGTCAATCCGTTCGCGTGATGGTGGAGTTTGAAGCTAAGAAATGGTTGAGAAGACAACAAATTTTTCGCAATTCTGCTGCTCCAAACGCTTAACCAGAATGGCCTAGGGGAAAAATACGCATACCGTTGTAATCGGGCGAGCTTCTACTTTCAATTGCAATAGGAATTTTTGGATTAGGTCAATCCGTTCGCGAGATATGGGACTTTGAAGCTAGAAATGGTTGACAAGACAACAAATTTTCCGCACTTCTGCTGCTCCAATCGCTTATCCAGAATGGCCTAGGGGAAAAATACACGTACCGTTGTAATCGGGCGAGTTTCTACTTTCAAATGCAATAGGAATTTTTGGGTTAGGTCAATCCGTTCGCGACGTATGGCAGTTTGAAGCTAAGAAATGGTTGAGAAGACAACAAATTTTTCGCAATTCTGCTGCTCCAAACGCTTAACCAGAATGGCCTAGGGAAAAAATACGCATACAGATGTAATCGGTCGAGTTTCTACTTTCAGACGCAGCAGGAATTTTTATGTTTGGTCAATCCGTTCGCGTGATGTGGGAGTTTGAACCTAAGAAATGGTTGAGAAGACAACAAATTTTTCGCAATTCTGCTGCTCCAAACGCTTAACCAGAATTGCCTAGGGAAAAAATACACATACCGTTGTAATCGGGCGAGATTCTACTTTCAGATGCAATAGGAATTTTTGGGTTAGGTCAATCCGTTCGCGACATATGGCAGTTTGAAGCTAAGAAATGGTTGAGAAGACAACAAATTTTTCGCAATTCTGCTGCTCCAAACGCTTAACCAGAATGGCCTAGGGGAAAAATACGCACACAGTTGTAATCGGGCGAGTTTCTACTTTCAGACGCAGCAGGAATTTTTGTGTTTGGTCAATCCTTTCGCGTGATGTGGGAGTTTGAAGCTAAGATGGTTGAGAAGACAACAAATTTTTCGCAATTCTGCTGCTCCAAACGCTTAACCAGAATGGCCTAGGGGAAAAATAAACGTACCGTTGTAATCGGGCGAGTTTCTACTTTCAGACGCAGCAGGAATTTTTGTGTTTGGTCAATCCGTTCGCGTGATGTGGGAGTTTGAAGCTAAGAAATGGTTGAGAAGACAACAAATTTTTCGCAATTCTGCTGCTCCAAACGCTTAACCAGAATGGCCTAGGGAAAAAATACACGTACCGTTGTAATCGGGCGAGTTTCTACTTTCTAATGCAATAGGAATTTTTGGGCTAGTTCAATCCGTTCGCGAGATATGAGAGTTTGAAGCTAAGAAATGGTTGAGAAGAGAACAAATTTTTCGCAATTCTGCTGCTCCAAACGCTTAACCAGAATGGCCTAGGGAAAAAATACGCATACAGTTGTAATCGGGCGAGTTTCTACTTTCAGTTGCAATTGGAATTTTTGGGTTAGGTCAATCCGTTCGCGACATATGGCAGTTTGAAGCTAAGAAATGGTTGAGAAGACAACAAATTTTTCGCAATCATGCTGCTCCAAACGCTTAACCAGAATGGCCTAGGGAAAGAATACGCATACGGTTGTATTCGGGCGAGTTTCTACTTTCAGACGCAGCAGGAATTTTTATGTTTGGTCAATCGGTTCGCGTGATGTGGGAGTTTGAACCTAAGAAATGGTTGAGAAGACAACAAATTTTTCGCAATTCTGCTGCTCCAAACGCTTAACCAGAAAGGCATAGGGGAAAAATACACGTACCGTTGTAATCGGGCGAGTTTCTACTTTCTAATGCAGTAGGAATTTTTGGGTTAGTTCAATCCGTTCGCGAGATATGAGAGTTCGAAGCTAAGAAATGGTTGAGAAGAGAACAAATTTTTCGCAATTCTGCTGCTCCAAACGCTTAACCAGAATGGCCTAGGGAAAAAATACACATACCGTTGTAATCGGGCGAGATTCTACCTTCAGATGCAATAGGAATTTTTGGGTTAGGTCAATCCGTTCGCGACATATGGCAGTTTGAAGCTAAGAAATGGTTGAGAAGACAACAAATTTTTCACAATTCTGCTGCTCCAAACGCTTAACCAGAATGGCCTAGGTGAAAAATACGCATACAGTTGTAATCGGGCGAGTTTCTACTTTCAGACGCAGCAGGAATTTTTGTGTTTGGTCAATCCGTTCGCGTGATGTGGGAGTTTGAAGCTAAGAAATGGTTGAGAAGACAACAAATTTTTCGCAATTCTGCTGCTCCAAACGCTTAACCAGAAAGGCCTAGGGGAAAAATACACGTACCGTTGTAATCGGGCGAGTTTCTACTTTCTAATGCAATAGGAATTTTTGGGTTAGTTCAATCCGTTCGCGAGATATGAGAGTTCGAAGCTAAGAAATGGTTGAGAAGAGAACAAATTTTTCGCAATTCTGCTGCTCCAAACGCTTAACCAGAGTGGCCTAGGGAAAAAATACGCATACAGTTGTAATCGGGCGAGTTTCTACTTTCAGACGCAGCAGGAATTTTTATGTTTGGTCAATCCGTTCGCGTGATGTGGGAGTTTGAACCAAAGAAATGGTTGAGAAGACAACAAATTTTTCGCAATTCTGCTGCTCCAAACGCTTAACCAGAAAGGCCTAGGGGAAAAATACACGTACCGTTGTAATCGGGCGAGTTTCTACTTTCTAATGCAATAGGAATTTTTGGGTTAGTTCAATCCGTTCGCGAGATATGAGAGTTCGAAGCTAAGAAATGGTTGAGAAGAGAACAAATTTTTCGCAATTCTGCTGCTCCAAACGCTTAACCAGAGTGGCCTAGGGAAAAAATACGCATACCGTTGTAATCGGGCGAGTTTCTACTTTCAGATGCAATAGGAATTTTTGGGTTAGGTCAATCCGTTCGCGAGATATGGGACTTTGAAGCTAAGAAATGTTTGGGAAGGCAAAAAATTTTTCGCAATTCTGCTGCTCCAAACGCTTAACCAGAATGGCCTAGGGAAAAAATTCACGTACCGTTGTAATCGGGCGAGATTCTACTTTCAGATGCAATAGGAATTTTTGGGTTAGGTCAATCCGTTCGCGACATATGGCAGTTTGAAGCTAAGAAATGGTTGAGAAGACAACAAATTTTTCGCAATTCTGCTGCTCCAAACGCTTAACCAGAATGGCCTAGGGGAAAAATACGCATACAGTTGTAATCGGGCGAGTTTCTACTTTCAGACGCAGCAGGAATTTTTGTGTTTGGTCAATCCGTTCGCGTGATGGTGGAGTTTGAAGCTAAGAAATGGTTGAGAAGACAACAAATTTTTCGCAATTCTGCTGCTCCAAACGCTTAACCAGAATGGCCTAGGGGAAAAATACGCATACCGTTGTAATCGGGCGAGCTTCTACTTTCAATTGCAATAGGAATTTTTGGATTAGGTCAATCCGTTCGCGAGATATGGGACTTTGAAGCTAGAAATGGTTGACAAGACAACAAATTTTCCGCACTTCTGCTGCTCCAATCGCTTATCCAGAATGGCCTAGGGGAAAAATACACGTACCGTTGTAATCGGGCGAGTTTCTACTTTCAAATGCAATAGGAATTTTTGGGTTAGGTCAATCCGTTCGCGACGTATGGCAGTTTGAAGCTAAGAAATGGTTGAGAAGACAACAAATTTTTCGCAATTCTGCTGCTCCAAACGCTTAACCAGAATGGCCTAGGGAAAAAATACGCATACAGATGTAATCGGTCGAGTTTCTACTTTCAGACGCAGCAGGAATTTTTATGTTTGGTCAATCCGTTCGCGTGATGTGGGAGTTTGAACCTAAGAAATGGTTGAGAAGACAACAAATTTTTCGCAATTCTGCTGCTCCAAACGCTTAACCAGAATTGCCTAGGGAAAAAATTCACATACCGTTGTAATCGGGCGAGATTCTACTTTCAGATGCAATAGGAATTTTTGGGTTAGGTCAATCCGTTCGCGAGATATGAGAGTTTGAAGCTAAGAAATGGTTGAGAAGAGAACAAATTTTTCGCAATTCTGCTGCTCCAAACGCTTAACCAGAATGGCCTAGGGAAAAAATACGCATACAGTTGTAATCGGGCGAGTTTCTACTTTCAGTTGCAATTGGAATTTTTGGGTTAGGTCAATCCGTTCGCGACATATGGCAGTTTGAAGCTAAGAAATGGTTGAGAAGACAACAAATTTTTCGCAATCATGCTGCTCCAAACGCTTAACCAGAATGGCCTAGGGAAAGAATACGCATACGGTTGTAATCGGGCGAGTTTCTACTTTCAGACGCAGCAGGAATTTTTATGTTTGGTCAATCGGTTCGCGTGATGTGGGAGTTTGAACCTAAGAAATGGTTGAGAAGACAACAAATTTTTCGCAATTCTGCTGCTCCAAACGCTTAACCAGAAAGGCCTAGGGGAAAAATACACGTACCGTTGTAATCGGGCGAGTTTCTACTTTCTAATGCAATAGGAATTTTTGGGTTAGTTCAATCCGTTCGCGAGATATGAGAGTTCGAAGCTAAGAAATGGTTGAGAAGAGAACAAATTTTTCGCAATTCTGCTGCTCCAAACGCTTAACCAGAATGGCCTAGGGAAAAAATACACATACCGTTGTAATCGGGCGAGATTCTACCTTCAGATGCAATAGGAATTTTTGGGTTAGGTCAATCCGTTCGCGACATATGGCAGTTTGAAGCTAAGAAATGGTTGAGAAGACAACAAATTTTTCACAATTCTGCTGCTCCAAACGCTTAACCAGAATGGCCTAGGTGAAAAATACGCATACAGTTGTAATCGGGCGAGTTTCTACTTTCAGACGCAGCAGGAATTTTTGTGTTTGGTCAATCCGTTCGCGTGATGTGGGAGTTTGAAGCTAAGAAATGGTTGAGAAGACAACAAATTTTTCGCAATTCTGCTGCTCCAAACGCTTAACCAGAATGCCCTAGGGGAAAAATACGCATACCGTTGTAATCGGGCGAGTTTCTACTTTCAGTTGCAATAGGAATTTTTGGATTAAGTCTATCCGTTCGCGAGATATGGGACTTTGAAGCTAAGAAATGGTTGAGAAGCCAAAAAATTTTTCGCAATTCTGCTGCTTCAAACGCTTAACCAGAATGGCCTAGGGAAAAAATACACATACCGTTGTAATCGGGCGAGCTTCTACTTTCAATTGCAATAGGAATTTTTGGATTAGGTCAATCCGTTCGCGAGATATGGGACTTTGAAGCTAAGAAATGGTTGACAAGACAACAAATTTTCCGCACTTCTGCTGCTCCAATCGCTTATCCAGAATGGCCTAGGGGAAAAATACACGTACCGTTGTAATCGGGCGAGTTTCTACTTTCAAATGCAATAGGAATTTTTGGGTTAGGTCAATCCGTTCGCGAGATATGGCAGTTCGAAGCTAAGAAATGGTTGAGAAGAGAACAAAGTTTCGCAATTCTGCTGCTCCAAACGCTTAACCAGAATTGCCTAGGGGAAAAATACACGTACCGTTGTAATCGGGCGAGTTTCTACTTTCAAATGCAATAGGAATTTTTGGGTTAGGTCAATCCGTTCGTGAGATATGGCAGTTCGAAGCTAAGAAATGGTTGAGAAGAGAACAAAGTTTCGCAATTCTGCTGCTCCAAACGCTTAACCAGTATGGCCTAGGGACAAAATACATATACCGTTGTAATCGGGCGTGTTTCTACTTTCAGTTGCAATTGGAATTTTTGGGTTAGGTCAATCCGTTCGCGACATATGGCAGTTTGAAGCTAAGAAATGTTTGAGAAGACAACAAATTTTTCGCAATTCTGCTGCTCCAAACGCTTAACCAGAATGGCCTAGGGAAAAAATACGCATACAGTTGTAATCGGGCGAGTTTCTACTTTCAGACGCAGCAGGAATTTTTATGTTTGGTCAATCCGTTCGCGTGATGTGGGAGTTTGAACCAAAGAAATGGTTGAGAAGACAACAAATTTTTCGCAATTCTGCTGCTCCAAACGCTTAACCAGAAAGGCCTAGGGGAAAAATACACGTACCGTTGTAATCGGGCGAGTTTCTACTTTCTAATGCAATAGGAATTTTTGGGTTAGTTCAATCCGTTCGCGAGATATGAGAGTTCGAAGCTAAGAAATGGTTGAGAAGAGAACAAATTTTTCGCAATTCTGCTGCTCCAAACGCTTAACCAGAGTGGCCTAGGGAAAAAATACGCATACCGTTGTAATCGGGCGAGTTTCTACTTTCAGATGCAATAGGAATTTTTGGGTTAGGTCAATCCGTTCGCGAGATATGGGACTTTGAAGCTAAGAAATGTTTGGGAAGGCAAAAAATTTTTCGCAATTCTGCTGCTCCAAACGCTTAACCAGAATGGCCTAGGGAAAAAAATCACGTACCGTTGTAATCGGGCGAGATTCTACTTTCAGATGCAATAGGAATTTTTGGGTTAGGTCAATCCGTTCGCGACATATGGCAGTTTGAAGCTAAGAAATGGTTGAGAAGACAACAAATTTTTCGCAATTCTGCTGCTCCAAACGCTTAACCAGAATGGCCTAGGGGAAAAATACGCATACAGTTGTAATCGGGCGAGTTTCTACTTTCAGACGCAGCAGGAATTTTTGTGTTTGGTCAATCCGTTCGCGTGATGGTGGAGTTTGAAGCTAAGAAATGGTTGAGAAGACAACAAATTTTTCGCAATTCTGCTGCTCCAAACGCTTAACCAGAATGGCCTAGGGGAAAAATACGCATACCGTTGTAATCGGGCGAGCTTCTACTTTCAATTGCAATAGGAATTTTTGGATTAGGTCAATCCGTTCGCGAGATATGGGACTTTGAAGCTAGAAATGGTTGACAAGACAACAAATTTTCCGCACTTCTGCTGCTCCAATCGCTTATCCAGAATGGCCTAGGGGAAAAATACACGTACCGTTGTAATCGGGCGAGTTTCTACTTTCAAATGCAATAGGAATTTTTGGGTTAGGTCAATCCGTTCGCGACGTATGGCAGTTTGAAGCTAAGAAATGGTTGAGAAGACAACAAATTTTTCGCAATTCTGCTGCTCCAAACGCTTAACCAGAATGGCCTAGGGAAAAAATACGCATACAGATGTAATCGGTCGAGTTTCTACTTTCAGACGCAGCAGGAATTTTTATGTTTGGTCAATCCGTTCGCGTGATGTGGGAGTTTGAACCTAAGAAATGGTTGAGAAGACAACAAATTTTTCGCAATTCTGCTGCTCCAAACGCTTAACCAGAATTGCCTAGGGAAAAAATACACGTACCGTTGTAATCGGGCGAGTTTCTACTTTCTAATGCAATAGGAATTTTTGGGCTAGTTCAATCCGTTCGCGAGATATGAGAGATTGAAGCTAAGAAATGGTTGAGAAGAGAACAAATTTTTCGCAATTCTGCTGCTCCAAACGCTTAACCAGAATGGCCTAGGGAAAAAATACGCATACAGTTGTAATCGGGCGAGTTTCTACTTTCAGTTGCAATTGGAATTTTTGGGTTAGGTCAATCCGTTCGCGACATATGGCAGTTTGAAGCTAAGAAATGGTTGAGAAGACAACAAATTTTTCGCAATTCTGCTGCTCCAAACGCTTAACCAGAATGGCCTAGGGAAAAAATACGCATACAGTTGTACTCGGGCGAGTTTCTACTTTCAGACGCAGCAGGAATTTTTATGTTGGGTCAATCAGTTCGCGTGATGTGGGAGTTTGAACCTAAGAAATGCTTGAGAAGACAACAAATTTTTCGCAATTCTGCTGCTCCAAACGCTTAACCAGAAAGGCCTAGGGGAAAAATACACGTACCGTTGTAATCGGGCGAGTTTCTACTTTCTAATGCAATAGGAATTTTTGGGTTAGTTCAATCCGTTCGCGAGATATGAGAGTTCGAAGCTAAGAAATGGTTGAGAAGAGAACAAATTTTTCGCAATTCTGCTGCTCCAAACGCTTAACCAGTATGGCCTAGGGAAAAAATACATATACCGTTGTAATCGGGCGTGTTTCTACTTTCAGTTGCAATAGGAATTTTCGGGTTAGGTCAATCCGTTCGCGAGATATGGGACTTTGAAGCTAAGAAATGTTTGGGAAGGCAAAAAATTTTTCGCAATTCTGCTGCTCCAAACGCTTAACCAGAATGGCCTAGGGAAAAAATACACATACCGTTGTAATCGGGCGAGATTCTACTTTCAGATGCAATAGGAATTTTTGGGTTAGGTCAATCCGTTCGCGACATATGGCAGTTTGAAGCTAAGAAATGGTTGAGAAGACAACAAATTTTTCGCAATTCTGCTGCTCCAAACGCTTAACCAGAATGGCCTAGGGGAAAAATACGCATACCGTTGTAATCGGGCGAGCTTCTACTTTCAATTGCAATAGGAATTTTTGGAGTAGGTCAATCCGTTCGCGAGATATGGGACTTTGAAGCTAAGAAATGGTTGACAAGACAACAAATTTTCCGCACTTCTGCTGCTCCAATCGCTTATCCAGAATGGCCTAGGGGAAAAATACACGTACCGTTGTAATCGGGCGAGTTTCTACTTTCAAATGCAATAGGAATTTTTGGGTTAGGTCAATCCGTTCGCGAGATATGGCAGTTCGAAGCTAAGAAATGGTTGAGAAGAGAACAAAGTTTCGCAATTCTGCTGCTCCAAACGCTTAACCAGTATGGCCTAGGGAAAAAATACATATACCGTTGTAATCGGGCGTGTTTCTACTTTCAGTTGCAATTGGAATTTTTGGGTTAGGTCAATCCGTTCGCGACATATGGCAGTTTGAAGCTAAGAAATGGTTGAGAAGACAACAAATTTTTCGCAATTCTGCTGCTCCAAACGCTTAACCAGAATGGCCTAGGGAAAAAATACGCATACAGTTGTAATCGGGCGAGTTTCTACTTTCAGACGCAGCAGGAATTTTTATGTTGGGTCAATCAGTTCGCGTGATGTGGGAGTTTGAACCTAAGAAATGCTTGAGAAGACAACAAATTTTTCGCAATTCTGCTGCTCCAAACGCTTAACCAGAAAGGCCTAGGGGAAAAATACACGTACCGTTGTAATCGGGCGAGTTTCTACTTTCTAATGCAATAGGAATTTTTGGGTTAGTTCAATCCGTTCGCGAGATATGAGAGTTCGAAGCTAAGAAATGGTTGAGAAGAGAACAAATTTTTCGCAATTCTGCTGCTCCAAACGCTTAACCAGTATGGCCTAGGGAAAAAATACATATACCGTTGTAATCGGGCGTGTTTCTACTTTCAGTTGCAATAGGAATTTTTGGGTTAGGTCAATCCGTTCGCGAGATATGGGACTTTGAAGCTAAGAAATATTTGGGAAGGCAAAAAATTTTTCGCAATTCTGCTGCTCCAAACGCTTAACCAGAATGGCCTAGGGAAAAAATACACATACCGTTGTAATCGGGCGAGATTCTACTTTCAGATGCAATAGGA
>NW_027480267.1:0-27508 GCF_051014685.1 Ptiloglossa arizonensis
TGCGATATACGTTATAAGTTATACGTTATACGTTATACGTTATACATTATACGTTATACGTTATACGTTATACGTTATACGTTATACGTTATACGTTATACGTTATACGTTATACGTTATACGTTATACGTTATACGTTAAACGTTATACGTTATACATTATACGTTATACGTTATACGTTATACGTTATACGTTATATGTTATACGTTATACGTTATACGACATACGTTATACGTTATACGTTAGACGTTATACGTTATACGTTATAAGTTATACGTTATACGTTATACGTTATACGTTATGCGTTATAGGATATACGTTATACGTTATACGTTGTACGTTATACGTTATACGTTGTACGTTATACGTTCTACGTTATACGTTATACGTTAAACATTGTACGTTATACGTTACACGTCATACGTTATACGTTATACGTTATACGTTATACGTTCTACGTTCTACGTTATACGTTATACGTTATACGTTATACGTTATACGTTATACGTTATACGTTATACATTATACGTTATACGTTATACGTTATACGTTATACGTTATATGTTATACGTTATACGTTATACGACATACGTTATACGTTATACGTTAGACGTTATACGTTATACGTTATAAGTTATACGTTATACGTTATACGTTATACGTTATGCGTTATAGGATATACGTTATACGTTATACGTTGTACGTTATACGTTATACGTTGTACGTTATACGTTCTACGTTATACGTTATACGTTAAACATTGTACGTTATACGTTACACGTCATACGTTATACGTCATACGTTATACGTTATACGTTATACGTTATACGTTATACGTTATACGTTAAACGTTGTACGTTATACGTTATACGTTATACGTTATACGTTATACGTTATACGTTATACGTTATACGTTATGCGTTATACATTACACGTTATACGTTATACGTTATACGTTATACGTTATACGTTATACGTTATACGTTATACGTAATATGTAATACGTCATACGTTTTACGTTAATCGTTATACGTTATACGTTATACGCTATACGTTATACGTTATACGTTATGCGTTATAGGATATACGTTATACGTTATACGTTGTACGTTATACGTTATACGTTGTACGTTATACGTTGTACGTTATACGTTATACGTTGTACGTTATACGTTATACGTTATACGTTATACGTTATACGTTAGACGTTGTACGTTATACGTTATACGTTATACGTTATACGCTATACGCTATACGTTATACGTTATACGTTATACGTTATACGTTATACGTTATACGTTATACGTTATACGTTATACGTTATACGTTACACGTTATACGTTATACGTTATAGGTTATACGTTATACGTTATACGTTATACGTTATACGTTATACGTTATACGTTATGCGTTATAGGATATACGTTATACGTTATACGTTGTACGTTATACATTATACGTTATATGTTATACGTCATGCGATATACGTTATACGTTATTCATTATACGGTATACGTTAAACGTTGTACGTTATACGTTATACGTTATACGTTATACGTTATACGTTATACGTTGTACGTTATACGTTATACGTTATACGATATACGCTATACGTTATACGTTATACGTTATACGTTATACGTTATACGTTATACGTTATACGTTATAGGTTATACGTTATACGTTATACGTTATACGTTATACGTTATACGTTATACGTTATACGTTATACGTTATACGTTATACGTTATACGTTATACGTTATACGTTATACGTTATACGTTATACGTTATACGTTATACGTTATACGTTATACGTTATACGTTATACGTTATACGTTATACGTTATACGTTATACGTTATACGTTATGCGTTATAGGATATACGTTATACGTTATACGTTGTACGTTATACGTTATACGTTATATGTTATACGTTATACGTTATACGTTATACGTTATACGTTATACGTCATACGTTATACGTTATACGTTATACGTTATACGTTATACGTTATACGTTATACGTTATACGTAATACGTTATACGTTCTACGTTATACGTTATACGTTAAACGTTGTACGTTATACGTTATACGTTATACGTTATACGTTATACGTTATACGTTATACGTTATACGTTATACGTTATGCGTTATACGTTATACGTTATACGTTATACGTTATACGTTATACGTTATACGTTATACGTTATACGACATACGTTATATGTTATACGTTATACGTTATACGTTATACGTCATACGTTATACGTTATACGTTATACGTTATACGTTATACGTTATGCGTTATAGGATATACGTTATACGTTCTACGTTATACGTTATACGTTATACGTTATACGTTCTACGTTATACGTTATACGTTAAACGTTGTACGTTATACGTTATACGTCATACGTTATACGTTATACGTTATACGTTATACGTTCTACGTTATACGTTATACGTTATACGTTGTACGTAATTCGTTATACGTTGTACGTTATACGTTCTACGTTATACATTATACGTTAAACGTTGTACGTTATACGTTATACGTCATACGTTATACGTTATACGTTATACGTTATACGTCCTACGTTATACGTTATACGTTAAACGTTGTACGTCATGCGATATACGTTATACGTTATACGTTATACGTTATACGTTATGCGTTATACGTAATACGTTATACGTTATACGTTATACGTTATACGTTATACGTTATACGTTATACGTTATACGTAATATGTAATACGTCATACGTTTTACGTTAATCGTTATACGTTATACGTTATACGCTATACGTTATACGTTATACGTTATACGTTATACGTTATACGTTATACGTTATACATTATACGTTATACGTTATACGTTATACGTTATACGTTATATGTTATACGTTATACGTTATACGACATACGTTATACGTTATACGTTAGACGTTATACGTTATACGTTATAAGTTATACGTTATACGTTATACGTTATACGTTATACGTTATGCGTTATAGGATATACGTTATACGTTATACGTTATACGTTGTACGTTATACGTTATACGTTGTACGTTATACGTTCTACGTTATACGTTATACGTTAAACATTGTACGTTATACGTTACACGTCATACGTTATACGTCATACGTTATACGTTATACGTTATACGTTATACGTTATACGTTATACGTTAAACGTTGTACGTTATACGTTATACGTTATACGTTATACGTTATACGTTATACGTTATGCGTTATACATTACACGTTATACGTTATACGTTATACGTTATACGTTATACGTTATACGTTATACGTTATACGTTATACGTAATATGTAATACGTCATACGTTTTACGTTAATCGTTATACGTTATACGTTATACGCTATACGTTATACGTTATACGTTATGCGTTATAGGATATACGTTATACGTTATACGTTGTACGTTATACGTTATACGTTGTACGTTATACGTTGTACGTTATACGTTATACGTTGTACGTTATACGTTATACGTTATACGTTATACGTTAGACGTTGTACGTTATACGTTATACGTTATACGTTATACGCTATACGATATACGTTATACGTTATACGTTATACGTTATACGTTATACGTTATACGTTATACGTTATACGTTATACGTTACACGTTATACGTTATACGTTATACGTTATACGTTATACGTTATACGTTATACGTTATACGTTATACGTTATACGTTATGCGTTATAGGATATACGTTATACGTTATACGTTGTACGTTATACATTATACGTTATATGTTATACGTCATGCGATATACGTTATACGTTATTCATTATACGGTATACGTTAAACGTTGTACGTTATACGTTATACGTTATACGTTATACGTTATACGTTGTACGTTATACGTTATACGTTATACGATATACGCTATACGTTATACGTTATACGTTATACGTTATACGTTATACGTTATACGTTATAGGTTATACGTTATACGTTATACGTTATACGTTATACGTTATACGTTATACGTTATACGTTATACGTTATACGTTATACGTTATACGTTATACGTTATACGTTATACGTTATACGTTATGCGTTATAGGATATACGTTATACGTTATACGTTGTACGTTATACGTTATACGTTGTACGTTATACGTTCTACGTTATACATTATACGTTAAACGTTGTACGTTATACGTTATACGTCATAAGTTATACGTTATACGTTATACGTTATACGTTCTACGTTATACGTTATACGTTAAACGTTGTACGTTATACGTTATACGTTATACGTTATACGTTATACGTTATACGTTATGCGTTATACGTTATACGTTATACGTTATACGTTATACGTTATACGCTATACGTTGTACGTTATACGTTATACGTAATATGTAATGCGTCATACGTTTTACGTTAATCGTTGTACGTTATACGTTATACGCTATACGTTATACGTTATACGTTATACGTTATACGTTATACGTTATACGTTATACGCTATACGTTATACGTTATACGTTATACGTTATACGTTATGCGTTATAGGATATACGTTATACGTTATACGTTGTACGTTATACGTTATACGTTGTACGTTATACGTTCTACGTTATACATTATACGTTATACGTTATACGTTATACGTAATGCGTCATAGGATATACGTTATACGTTATACGTTATACGTTATACGTTGTACGTTATACGTTATACGTTATACGTTATACGTTATACGTTATACGTTATACGTTATACGTTATACGTTATACGTTATACGTTATACGTTATACGTTATACATTATACGTTATACGTTATACGTTATACGTTGTACGTTATACGTTATACGTTATACGTTATACGCTATACGCTATACGTTATACGTTATACGTTATACGTTATACGTTATACGTTATACGTTATACGTTATACGTTATACGTTATACGTTACACGTTATACGTTATACGTTATAGGTTATACGTTATACGTTATACGTTATACGTTATACGTTATACGTTATACGTTATGCGTTATAGGATATACGTTATACGTTATACGTTGTACGTTATACATTATACGTTATATGTTATACGTCATGCGATATACGTTATACGTTATTCATTATACGGTATACGTTAAACGTTGTACGTTATACGTTATACGTTATACGTTATACGTTATACGTTATACGTTGTACGTTATACGTTATACGTTATACGATATACGCTATACGTTATACGTTATACGTTATACGTTATACGTTATACGTTATACGTTATACGTTATAGGTTATACGTTATACGTTATACGTTATACGTTATACGTTATACGTTATACGTTATACGTTATACGTTATACGTTATACGTTATACGTTATACGTTATACGTTATACGTTATACGTTATACGTTATACGTTATACGTTATACGTTATACGTTATACGTTATACGTTATACGTTATACGTTATACGTTATACGTTATGCGTTATAGGATATACGTTATACGTTATACGTTGTACGTTATACGTTATACGTTATATGTTATACGTTATACGTTATACGTTATACGTTATACGTTATACGTCATACGTTATACGTTATACGTTATACGTTATACGTTATACGTTATACGTTATACGTTATACGTAATACGTTATACGTTCTACGTTATACGTTATACGTTAAACGTTGTACGTTATACGTTATACGTTATACGTTATACGTTATACGTTATACGTTATACGTTATACGTTATACGTTATGCGTTATACGTTATACGTTATACGTTATACGTTATACGTTATACGTTATACGTTATACGTTATACGACATACGTTATATGTTATACGTTATACGTTATACGTTATACGTCATACGTTATACGTTATACGTTATACGTTATACGTTATACGTTATGCGTTATAGGATATACGTTATACGTTCTACGTTATACGTTATACGTTATACGTTATACGTTATACGTTATACGTTATACGTTAAACGTTGTACGTTATACGTTATACGTCATACGTTATACGTTATACGTTATACGTTATACGTTCTACGTTATACGTTATACGTTATACGTTGTACGTAATTCGTTATACGTTGTACGTTATACGTTCTACGTTATACATTATACGTTAAACGTTGTACGTTATACGTTATACGTCATACGTTATACGTTATACGTTATACGTTATACGTCCTACGTTATACGTTATACGTTAAACGTTGTACGTCATGCGATATACGTTATACGTTATACGTTATACGTTATACGTTATGCGTTATACGTAATACGTTATACGTTATACGTTATACGTTATACGTTATACGTTATACGTTATACGTTATACGTAATATGTAATACGTCATACGTTTTACGTTAATCGTTATACGTTATACGTTATACGCTATACGTTATACGTTATACGTTATACGTTATACGTTATACGTTATACGTTATACATTATACGTTATACGTTATACGTTATACGTTATACGTTATATGTTATACGTTATACGTTATACGACATACGTTATACGTTATACGTTAGACGTTATACGTTATACGTTATAAGTTATACGTTATACGTTATACGTTATACGTTATACGTTATGCGTTATAGGATATACGTTATACGTTATACGTTATACGTTGTACGTTATACGTTATACGTTGTACGTTATACGTTCTACGTTATACGTTATACGTTAAACATTGTACGTTATACGTTACACGTCATACGTTATACGTCATACGTTATACGTTATACGTTATACGTTATACGTTATACGTTATACGTTAAACGTTGTACGTTATACGTTATACGTTATACGTTATACGTTATACGTTATACGTTATGCGTTATACATTACACGTTATACGTTATACGTTATACGTTATACGTTATACGTTATACGTTATACGTTATACGTTATACGTAATATGTAATACGTCATACGTTTTACGTTAATCGTTATACGTTATACGTTATACGCTATACGTTATACGTTATACGTTATGCGTTATAGGATATACGTTATACGTTATACGTTGTACGTTATACGTTATACGTTGTACGTTATACGTTGTACGTTATACGTTATACGTTGTACGTTATACGTTATACGTTATACGTTATACGTTAGACGTTGTACGTTATACGTTATACGTTATACGTTATACGCTATACGATATACGTTATACGTTATACGTTATACGTTATACGTTATACGTTATACGTTATACGTTATACGTTATACGTTACACGTTATACGTTATACGTTATACGTTATACGTTATACGTTATACGTTATACGTTATACGTTATACGTTATACGTTATGCGTTATAGGATATACGTTATACGTTATACGTTGTACGTTATACATTATACGTTATATGTTATACGTCATGCGATATACGTTATACGTTATTCATTATACGGTATACGTTAAACGTTGTACGTTATACGTTATACGTTATACGTTATACGTTATACGTTGTACGTTATACGTTATACGTTATACGATATACGCTATACGTTATACGTTATACGTTATACGTTATACGTTATACGTTATACGTTATAGGTTATACGTTATACGTTATACGTTATACGTTATACGTTATACGTTATACGTTATACGTTATACGTTATACGTTATACGTTATACGTTATACGTTATACGTTATACGTTATACGTTATGCGTTATAGGATATACGTTATACGTTATACGTTGTACGTTATACGTTATACGTTGTACGTTATACGTTCTACGTTATACATTATACGTTAAACGTTGTACGTTATACGTTATACGTCATAAGTTATACGTTATACGTTATACGTTATACGTTCTACGTTATACGTTATACGTTAAACGTTGTACGTTATACGTTATACGTTATACGTTATACGTTATACGTTATACGTTATGCGTTATACGTTATACGTTATACGTTATACGTTATACGTTATACGTTATACGCTATACGTTGTACGTTATACGTTATACGTAATATGTAATGCGTCATACGTTTTACGTTAATCGTTGTACGTTATACGTTATACGCTATACGTTATACGTTATACGTTATACGTTATACGTTATACGTTATACGTTATACGCTATACGTTATACGTTATACGTTATACGTTATACGTTATGCGTTATAGGATATACGTTATACGTTATACGTTGTACGTTATACGTTATACGTTGTACGTTATACGTTCTACGTTATACATTATACGTTATACGTTATACGTTATACGTAATGCGTCATAGGATATACGTTATACGTTATACGTTATACGTTATACGTTGTACGTTATACGTTATACGTTATACGTTATACGTTATACGTTATACGTTATACGTTATACGTTATACGTTATACGTTATACGTTATACGTTATACGTTATACATTATACGTTATACGTTATACGTTATACGTTATACGTTATACGTTATACGTTATACGTTATACGACATACGTTATATGTTATACGTTATACGTTATACGTTATACGTCATACGTTATACGTTATACGTTATACGTTATACGTTATACGTTATGCGTTATAGGATATACGTTATACGTTATACGTTGTACGTTATACGTTATACGTTGTACGTTATACGTTCTACGTTATACATTATACGTTAAACGTTGTACGTTATACGTTATACGTCATACGTTATACGTTATACGTTATACGTTATACGTCCTACGTTATACATTATACGTTAAACGTTGTACGTTATACGTTATACGTTATACGTTATACGTTATACGTTATACGTTATGCGTTATACGTTATACGTTATACGTTATGCGTTATACGTTATACGTTATACGTTATACGTTATACGTTATACGTTATACGTAATATGTAATACGTCATACGTTTTACGTTAATCGTTATACGTTATACGTTATACTCTATACGTTATACGTTATACGTTATACGTTATACGTTATACGTTATACGTTATACGTTATACGTTATACGTTATACGTTATACGTTATACGTTATACGTTATACGTTATTCGTTATACGTTATACGTTATACGTTATACGTTATACGTTATACGTTGTACGTAATTCTTTATACGTTGTACGTTGTACGTTCTACGTTATACATTATACGTTAAACGTTGTACGTTATACGTTATACGTCATACGTTATACGTTATACGTTATACGTTATACGTCCTACGTTATACGTTATACGTTAAACGTTGTACGTCATGCGATATACGTTATACGTTATACGTTATACGTTATACGTTATGCGTTATACGTAATACGTTATACGTTATACGTTATACGTTATACGTTATACGTTATACGTTATACGTTATACGTAATATGTAATACGTCATACGTTTTACGTTAATCGTTATACGTTATACGTTATACGCTATACGTTATACGTTATACGTTATACGTTATACGTTATACGTTATACATTATACGTTATACGTTATACGTTATACGTTATACGTTATACGTTATACGTTATACGTTATACGACATACGTTATACGTTATACGCTATACGTTATACGTTATACGTTATACGTTATACGTTATACGTTATACGTTATACGTTATACGTTATACGTTATACGTTATACGTTATACGTTGGACGTTAGACGTTATACGTTATACGTTATACGCTATACGTTATACGTTATACGTTATACGTTATACGTTATACGTAGTACGTTATACGTTATACGTTATACGTTATACATTATACATTATACGTTATACGTTATACGTTATACGTTATGCGTTATAGGATATACGTTATACGTTATACGTTGTACGTTATACGTTATACGTTGTACGTTATACGTTCTACGTTATACATTATACGTTAAACGTTGTACGTTATACGTTATACGTCATACGTTATACGTTATACGTTATACGTTATACGTTCTACGTTATACGTTATACGTTAAACGTTGTACGTTATATGTTATACGTTATACGTTATACGTTATACGTTATACGTTATGCGTTATACGTTATACGTTATACGTTATACGTTATACGTTATACGTTATACGTTATACGTTATACGTTATACGTTATACGTTATACGTTATACGTTATACGTTATACGTTATACGTTATACGTTATGCGTTATACGTTATACGTTATACGTTATGCGTTATACGTTATACGTTATACGTTATACGTTATACGTTATACGTAATATGTAATACGTCATACGTTTTACGTTAATCGTTATACGTTATACGTTATACTCTATACGTTATACGTTATACGTTATACGTTATACGTTATACGTTATAGGATATACGTTATACGTTATACGTTGTACGTTATACGTTATACGTTGTACGTTATACGTTCTACGTTATACATTATACGTTAAACGTTGTACGTTGTACGTTATACGTCATACGTTATACGTTATACATTATACATTATACGTTATACGTTATACGTTATACGTTATGCGTTATAGGATATACGTTATACGTTATACGTTGTACGTTATACGTTATACGTTGTACGTTATACGTTCTACGTTATACATTATACGTTAAACGTTGTACGTTGTACGTTATACGTCATACGTTATACGTTATACGTTATACGTTATACGTTATACGTTATACGTTCTACGTTATACGTTATACGTTATACGTTATACGTTCTACGTTATACGTTATACGTTAAACGTTGTACGTTTTACGTTAATCGTTATACGTTATACGTTATACGTTATACGTAGTACGTTATACGTTATACGTTATACGTTATACATTATACATTATACGTTATACGTTATACGTTATACGTTATGCGTTATAGGATATACGTTATACGTTATACGTTGTACGTTATACGTTATACGTTGTACGTTATACGTTATACGTTAAACGTTGTACGTTATACGTTATACGTTATACGTTATACGTTATACGTTATACGTTATGCGTTATACGTTATACGTTATACGTTATACGTTATACGTTATACGTTATACGTTATACGTTATACGTTATACGTTATACGTTATACGTTATACGTTATACGTTATACGTTATACGTAATATGTAATACATCATACGTTTTACGTTAATCGTTATACGTTATACGTTATACGCTATACGTTATACGTTATACGTTATACGTTATACGTTATACGTTATACGTTATACGTTATACGTTATACGTTATACGTTATGCGTTATACGTTATACGTTATACGTTATACGTTATACGTTATACGTCATACTTTATACGTTATACGTTATACGTTATACGTTATACGTTATACGTTATACGTTATACGTTATGCGTTATAGGATATACGTTATACGTTTTACGTTGTACGTTATACGTTATACGTTATACGTTAAACGTTGTACGTTATACGTTATACGTTATACGTCTTACGTTATACGTTATACGTTATACGTTATACGTTCTACGTTATACGTTATACGTTAAACGTTGTACGTTATACGTTATACGTTATACGTTATGCGTTATACGTTATACGTTATACGTTATACGTTATACGTTATACGTTATACGTTATACGTTATACGTTATACGTGATACGTTATACGTTATACGTTATACGTTATGCGTTATGGTATATACGTTATACGTTATACGTTGTACGTTATACGTTATACGTTGTACGTTATACGTTCTACGTTATACGTTATACGTTAAACGTTGTACGTTATACGTTATACATCATACGTTATACGTTATACGTTATACGTTATACGTTCTACGTTATACGTTATACGTTATACGTTATACATTATACGTTATAGGTTATACGTTATACGTTATACGTTATACGTTATACGATATACGTTATACGTTATACGTTGTACGTTATACGTTATACATTATACGTTATACGTTATACGTTATACGTTATACGTTATACGTTATACGTTATACGTTATACGTTATACGTTATACGTTATACGTTATACGTTATACGTTATACGTTATACGTTATACGTTATACGTTATACGTTATACTTTATGCGTTATAGTATATACGTTATACGTTATACGTTGTACGTTATACGTTATACGTTATACGTTAAACGTTGTACGTTATACGTTATACGTTATACGTTATACGTTATACGTTATACGTTATGCGTTATACATTACACGTTATACGTTATACGTTATACGTTATACGTTATACGTTATACGTTATACGTTATACGTAATATGTAATACGTCATACGTTTTACGTTAATCGTTATACGTTATACGTTATACGCTATACGTTATACGTTATACGTTATGCGTTATAGGATATACGTTATACGTTATACGTTGTACGTTATACGTTATACGTTGTACGTTATACGTTGTACGTTATACGTTATACGTTGTACGTTATACGTTATATGTTATACGTTATACGTTATACGTTGTACGTTATGCGTTATACGTTATACGTTATACGTTATACGTTATATGTTATACGTTATACGTTATACGACATACGTTATACGTTATACGTTAGACGTTATACGTTATACGCTATACGTTATACGTTATACGTTATACGTTATACGTTATACGTTACACGTTATACGTTATACGTTATACGTTATACGTTATACGTTATACGTTATACGTTATACGTTATACGTTATACGTTATACGTTATACGTTATACGTTATACGTTATACGTTATACGTTATACGTTATACGTTATACGTTATACGTTATACGTTATGCGTTATAGGATATACGTTATACGTTATACGTTGCACGTTATACGTTATACGTTTTGCGTTATACGTCATGCGATATACGTTATAAGTTATACGTTATACGTTATACGTTATACATTATACGTTATACGTTATACGTTATACGTTATACGTTATACGTTATACGTTATACGTTATACGTTATACGTTATACGTTATACGTTATACGTTAAACGTTATACGTTATACATTATACGTTATACGTTATACGTTATACGTTATACGTTATATGTTATACGTTATACGTTATACGACATACGTTATACGTTATACGTTAGACGTTATACGTTATACGTTATAAGTTATACGTTATACGTTATACGTTATACGTTATGCGTTATAGGATATACGTTATACGTTATACGTTGTACGTTATACGTTATACGTTGTACGTTATACGTTCTACGTTATACGTTATACGTTAAACATTGTACGTTATACGTTACACGTCATACGTTATACGTTATACGTTATACGTTATACGTTCTACGTTCTACGTTATACGTTATACGTTATACGTTATACGTTATACGTTATACGTTATACGTTATACATTATACGTTATACGTTATACGTTATACGTTATACGTTATATGTTATACGTTATACGTTATACGACATACGTTATACGTTATACGTTAGACGTTATACGTTATACGTTATAAGTTATACGTTATACGTTATACGTTATACGTTATGCGTTATAGGATATACGTTATACGTTATACGTTGTACGTTATACGTTATACGTTGTACGTTATACGTTCTACGTTATACGTTATACGTTAAACATTGTACGTTATACGTTACACGTCATACGTTATACGTCATACGTTATACGTTATACGTTATACGTTATACGTTATACGTTATACGTTAAACGTTGTACGTTATACGTTATACGTTACACGTTATACGTTATACGTTATAGGTTATACGTTATACGTTATACGTTATACGTTATACGTTATACGTTATACGTTATGCGTTATAGGATATACGTTATACGTTATACGTTGTACGTTATACATTATACGTTATATGTTATACGTCATGCGATATACGTTATACGTTATTCATTATACGGTATACGTTAAACGTTGTACGTTATACGTTATACGTTATACGTTATACGTTATACGTTATACGTTGTACGTTATACGTTATACGTTATACGATATACGCTATACGTTATACGTTATACGTTATACGTTATACGTTATACGTTATACGTTATACGTTATAGGTTATACGTTATACGTTATACGTTATACGTTATACGTTATACGTTATACGTTATACGTTATACGTTATACGTTATACGTTATACGTTATACGTTATACGTTATACGTTATACGTTATACGTTATACGTTATACGTTATACGTTATACGTTATACGTTATACGTTATACGTTATACGTTATACGTTATACGTTATGCGTTATAGGATATACGTTATACGTTATACGTTGTACGTTATACGTTATACGTTGTACGTTATACGTTCTACGTTATACATTATACGTTAAACGTTGTACGTTATACGTTATACGTCATACGTTATACGTTATACGTTATACGTTATACGTTATACGTTATACGTTATACGTTATACGTTATACGTTATACGTTATACGTTATACGTTATACGTTATACGTTATACGTTATACGTTATGCGTTATACATTACACGTTATACGTTATACGTTATACGTTATACGTTATACGTTATACGTTATACGTTATACGTAATATGTAATACGTCATACGTTTTACGTTAATCGTTATACGTTATACGTTAGACGTTGTACGTTATACGTTATACGTTATACGTTATACGCTATACGCTATACGTTATACGTTATACGTTATACGTTATACGTTATACGTTATACGTTATACGCTATACGCTATACGTTATACGTTATACGTTATACGTTATACGTTATACGTTATACGTTATACGTTATACGTTATACGTTATACGTTGTACGTTATACGTTGTACGTTATACGTTATACGTTGTACGTTATACGTTATACGTTATACGTTATACGTTAGACGTTGTACGTTATACGTTATACGTTATACGTTATACGCTATACGCTATACGTTATACGTTATACGTTATACGTTATACGTTATACGTTATACGTTATACGTTATACGTTATACGTTACACGTTATACGTTATACGTTATAGGTTATACGTTATACGTTATACGTTATACGTTATACGTTATACGTTATACGTTATGCGTTATAGGATATACGTTATACGTTATACGTTGTACGTTATACATTATACGTTATATGTTATACGTCATGCGATATACGTTATACGTTATTCATTATACGGTATACGTTAAACGTTGTACGTTATACGTTATACGTTATACGTTATACGTTATACGTTATACGTTGTACGTTATACGTTATACGTTATACGATATACGCTATACGTTATACGTTATACGTTATACGTTATACGTTATACGTTATACGTTATACGTTATAGGTTATACGTTATACGTTATACGTTATACGTTATACGTTATACGTTATACGTTATACGTTATACGTTATACGTTATACGTTATACGTTATACGTTATACGTTATACGTTATACGTTATACGTTATACGTTATACGTTATACGTTATACGTTATACGTTATACGTTATACGTTATACGTTATACGTTATACGTTATGCGTTATAGGATATACGTTATACGTTATACGTTGTACGTTATACGTTATACGTTATATGTTATACGTTATACGTTATACGTTATACGTTATACGTTATACGTCATACGTTATACGTTATACGTTATACGTTATACGTTATACGTTATACGTTATACGTTATACGTAATACGTTATACGTTCTACGTTATACGTTATACGTTAAACGTTGTACGTTATACGTTATACGTTATACGTTATACGTTATACGTTATACGTTATACGTTATACGTTATACGTTATGCGTTATACGTTATACGTTATACGTTATACGTTATACGTTATACGACATACGTTATATGTTATACGTTATACGTTATACGTTATACGTCATACGTTATACGTTATACGTTATACGTTATACGTTATACGTTATGCGTTATAGGATATACGTTATACGTTATACGTTGTACGTTATACGTTATACGTTGTACGTTATACGTTCTACGTTATACATTATACGTTAAACGTTGTACGTTATACGTTATACGTCATACGTTATACGTTATACGTTATACGTTATACGTCCTACGTTATACATTATACGTTAAACGTTGTACGTTATACGTTATACGTTATACGTTATACGTTATACGTTATACGTTATGCGTTATACGTTATACGTTATACGTTATGCGTTATACGTTATACGTTATACGTTATACGTTATACGTTATACGTAATATGTAATACGTCATACGTTTTACGTTAATCGTTATACGTTATACGTTATACTCTATACGTTATACGTTATACGTTATACGTTATACGTTATACGTTATACGTTATACGTTATACGTTATACGTTATACGTTATACGTTATACGTTTTACGTTATACGTTATACGTTATACGTTATACGTTATACGTTATACGTTATACGTTATACGTTATACGTTATACGTTCTACGTTATACGTTATACGTTATACGTTATACGTTCTACGTTATACGTTATACGTTAAACGTTGTACGTTATACGTTATACGTCATACGTTATACGTTATACGTTATACGTTATACGTTCTACGTTATACGTTATACGTTATACGTTGTACGTAATTCGTTATACGTTGTACGTTATACGTTCTACGTTATACATTATACGTTAAACGTTGTACGTTATACGTTATACGTCATACGTTATACGTTATACGTTATACGTTATACGTCCTACGTTATACGTTATACGTTAAACGTTGTACGTCATGCGATATACGTTATACGTTATACGTTATACGTTATACGTTATGCGTTATACGTAATACGTTATACGTTATACGTTATACGTTATACGTTATACGTTATACGTTATACGTTATACGTAATATGTAATACGTCATACGTTTTACGTTAATCGTTATACGTTATACGTTATACGCTATACGTTATACGTTATACGTTATACGTTATACGTTATACGTTATACGTTATACATTATACGTTATACGTTATACGTTATACGTTATACGTTATATGTTATACGTTATACGTTATACGACATACGTTATACGTTATACGTTAGACGTTATACGTTATACGTTATAAGTTATACGTTATACGTTATACGTTATACGTTATACGTTATGCGTTATAGGATATACGTTATACGTTATACGTTGTACGTTATACGTTATACGTTGTACGTTATACGTTCTTCGTTATACGTTATACGTTAAACATTGTACGTTATACGTTACACGTCATACGTTATACGTCATACGTTATACGTTATACGTTATACGTTATACGTTATACGTTATACGTTAAACGTTGTACGTTATACGTTATACGTTATACGTTATACGTTATACGTTATACGTTATGCGTTATACATTACACGTTATACGTTATACGTTATACGTTATACGTTATACGTTATACGTTATACGTTATACGTTATACGTTATACGTAATATGTAATACGTCATACGTTTTACGTTAATCGTTATACGTTATACGTTATACGCTATACGTTATACGTTATACGTTATGCGTTATAGGATATACGTTATACGTTATACGTTGTACGTTATACGTTATACGTTGTACGTTATACGTTGTACGTTATACGTTATACGTTGTACGTTATACGTTATACGTTATACGTTATACGTTAGACGTTGTACGTTATACGTTATACGTTATACGTTATACGCTATACGTTATACGTTATACGTTATACGTTATACGTTATACGTTATACGTTATACGTTATACGTTATACGTTATACGTTACACGTTATACGTTATACGTTATACGTTATACGTTATACGTTATACGTTATACGTTATACGTTATACGTTATACGTTATACGTTATGCGTTATAGGATATACGTTATACGTTATACGTTGTACGTTATACATTATACGTTATATGTTATACGTCATGCGATATACGTTATACGTTATTCATTATACGGTATACGTTAAACGTTGTACGTTATACGTTATACGTTATACGTTATACGTTATACGTTGTACGTTATACGTTATACGTTATACGATATACGCTATACGTTATACGTTATACGTTATACGTTATACGTTATACGTTATACGTTATACGTTATAGGTTATACGTTATACGTTATACGTTATACGTTATACGTTATACGTTATACGTTATACGTTATACGTTATACGTTATACGTTATACGTTATACGTTATACGTTATACGTTATACGTTATACGTTATGCGTTATAGGATATACGTTATACGTTATACGTTGTACGTTATACGTTATACGTTGTACGTTATACGTTCTACGTTATACATTATACGTTAAACGTTGTACGTTATACGTTATACGTCATAAGTTATACGTTATACGTTATACGTTATACGTTCTACGTTATACGTTATACGTTAAACGTTGTACGTTATACGTTATACGTTATACGTTATACGTTATACGTTATACGTTATGCGTTATACGTTATACGTTATACGTTATACGTTATACGTTATACGCTATACGTTGTACGTTATACGTTATACGTAATATGTAATGCGTCATACGTTTTACGTTAATCGTTGTACGTTATACGTTATACGCTATACGTTATACGTTATACGTTATACGTTATACGTTATACGTTATACGTTATACGCTATACGTTATACGTTATACGTTATACGTTATACGTTATGCGTTATAGGATATACGTTATACGTTATACGTTGTACGTTATACGTTATACGTTGTACGTTATACGTTCTACGTTATACATTATACGTTATACGTTATACGTTATACGTAATGCGTCATAGGATATACGTTATACGTTATACGTTATACGTTATACGTTGTACGTTATACGTTATACGTTATACGTTATACGTTATACGTTATACGTTATACGTTATACGTTATACGTTATACGTTATACGTTATACGTTATACGTTATACATTATACGTTATACGTTATACGTTATACGTTATACGTTATACGTTATACGTTATACGTTATACGACATACGTTATATGTTATACGTTATACGTTATACGTTATACGTCATACGTTATACGTTATACGTTATACGTTATACGTTATACGTTATGCGTTATAGGATATACGTTATACGTTATACGTTGTACGTTATACGTTATACGTTGTACGTTATACGTTCTACGTTATACATTATACGTTAAACGTTGTACGTTATACGTTATACGTCATACGTTATACGTTATACGTTATACGTTATACGTCCTACGTTATACATTATACGTTAAACGTTGTACGTTATACGTTATACGTTATACGTTATACGTTATACGTTATACGTTATGCGTTATACGTTATACGTTATACGTTATGCGTTATACGTTATACGTTATACGTTATACGTTATACGTTATACGTAATATGTAATACGTCATACGTTTTACGTTAATCGTTATACGTTATACGTTATACTCTATACGTTATACGTTATACGTTATACGTTATACGTTATACGTTATACGTTATACGTTATACGTTATACGTTATACGTTATACGTTATACGTTATACGTTATACGTTATACGTTATACGTTATACGTTATACGTTATACGTTATACGTTATACGTTATACGTTATACGTTATACGTTCTACGTTATACGTTATACGCTATACGTTATACGTTATACGTTATACGTCATACGTTATACGTTATACGTTATACGTTATACGTTCTACGTTATACGTTATACGTTAAACGTTGTACGTAATTCGTTATACGTTGTACGTTATACGTTCTACGTTATACATTATACGTTAAACGTTGTACGTTATACGTTATACGTCATACGTTATACGTTATACGTTATACGTTATACGTCCTACGTTATACGTTATACGTTAAACGTTGTACGTCATGCGATATACGTTATACGTTATACGTTATACGTTATACGTTATGCGTTATACGTAATACGTTATACGTTATACGTTATACGTTATACGTTATACGTTATACGTTATACGTTATACGTTATACGTAATATGTAATACGTCATACGTTTTACGTTAATCGTTATACGTTATACGTTATACGCTATACGTTATACGTTATACGTTATACGTTATACGTTATACGTTATACGTTATACGTTATACGTTATACGTTATACGTTATACGTTATACGTTATACGTTATACGTTATACGTTATACGTTATACGACATACGTTATACGTTATACGCTATACGTTATACGTTATACGTTATACGTTATACGTTATACGTTATACGTTATACGTTATACGTTATACGTTATACGTTATACGTTATACGTTGGACGTTAGACGTTATACGTTATACGTTATACGCTATACGTTATACGTTATACGTTATACGTTATACGTTATACGTAGTACGTTATACGTTATACGTTATACGTTATACATTATACATTATACGTTATACGTTATACGTTATACGTTATGCGTTATAGGATATACGTTATACGTTATACGTTGTACGTTATACGTTATACGTTGTACGTTATACGTTCTACGTTATACATTATACGTTAAACGTTGTACGTTATACGTTATACGTCATACGTTATACGTTATACGTTATACGTTATACGTTCTACGTTATACGTTATACGTTAAACGTTGTACGTTATACGTTATACGTTATACGTTATACGTTATACGTTATACGTTATGCGTTATACGTTATACGTTATACGTTATACGTTATACGTTATACGTTATACGTTATACGTTATACGTTATACGTTATACGTTATACGTTATACGTTATACGTTATACGTTATACGTTATACGTTATGCGTTATACGTTATACGTTATACGTTATGCGTTATACGTTATGCGTTATACGTTATACGTTATACGTTATACGTAATATGTAATACGTCATACGTTTTACGTTAATCGTTATACGTTATACGTTATACTCTATACGTTATACGTTATACGTTATACGTTATACGTTATACGTTATACGTTATACGTTATACGTTATACGTTATACGTTATACGTTATACGTTATACGTTATACGTTATACGTTATACGTTATACGTTATACGTTATACGTTATACGTTATACGTTATACGTTATACGTTATACGTTATACGTTATACGTTATACGTTATACGTTCTACGTTATACGTTATACGTTATACGTTATACGTTCTACGTTATACGTTATACGTTAAACGTTGTACGTTTTACGTTAATCGTTATACGTTATACGTTATACGTTATACGTAGTACGTTATACGTTATACGTTATACGTTATACATTATACATTATACGTTATACGTTATACGTTATACGTTATGCGTTATAGGATATACGTTATACGTTATACGTTGTACGTTATACGTTATACGTTGTACGTTATACGTTCTACGTCATACATTATACGTTAAACGTTGTACGTTATACGTTATACGTCATACGTTATACGTTATACGTTATACGTTATACGTTCTACGTTATACGTTATACGTTAAACGTTGTACGTTATACGTTATACGTTATACGTTATACGTTATACGTTATACGTTATGCGTTATACGTTATACGTTATACGTTATACGTTATACGTTATACGTTATACGTTATACGTTATACGTTATACGTTATACGTTATACGTTATACGTTATACGTTATACGTTATACGTTATACGTTATACGTTATACGTTATACGTTATACGTAATATGTAATACATCATACGTTTTACGTTAATCGTTATACGTTATACGTTATACGCTATACGTTATACGTTATACGTTATACGTTATACGTTATACGTTATACGTTATACGTTATACGTTATACGTTATACGTAATGCGTTATACGTTATACGTTATACGTTATACGTTATACGTTATACGTCATACTTTATACGTTATACGTTATACGTTATACGTTATACGTTATACGTTATACGTTATACGTTATACGTTATGCGTTATAGGATATACGTTATACGTTTTACGTTGTACGTTATACTTTATAAGTTATAGGTTATACGTTATACGTTGGACGTTATACGTTATACGTTATACGTTATACGCTGTACGTTATACGTTATACGTTATACGTTATACGTTATACGTTGTACGTTATACGTTATACGTTATACGTTATACGTTATACGTTATACGTTATACGTTATACGTTATACGTTATACGTTATACATTATACGTTATACGTTATACGTTATACGTTATACGTTATACGTTATACGTTATACGACATACGTTATACGTTATACGTTATACGTTATACGTTATACGTTATACGTTATACGTTATACGTTATACGTTATACGTTATACGTTATACGTTATATGTTATACGTTATACGTTATACGTTATACGTTATACGTTATACGTTATACGTTATACGTTATACGTTATACGTTATACGTTATACGTTATACGTTATACGTTATACGTTATACGTTATACGTTATGCGTTATAGGATATACGTTATGCGTTATACGTTATACGTTATATGTTATACGTAATATGTAATACGTCATACGTTTTACGTTAATCGTTATACGTTATACGTTATACGCTATACGTTATACGTTATACGTTATACGTTATACGTTATACGTTATACGTTATACGTTAGACGTTATACGTTGTACGTTATACGTTATACGTTATACGTTATACGCTATACGTTATACGTTATACGTTATACGCTATACGTTATACGTTATACGTTATACGCTATACGTTATACGTTATACGTTAGACGTTATACGTTGTACGTTATACGTTATACGTTATACGTTATACGCTATACGTTATACGTTATACGTTATACGTTATACGCTATACGTTATACGTTATACGTTATACGTTATACGTTATACGTTATACGTTATACGTTATACGTTATACGTTATACGTTATACGTTATACGTTATGCGTTATAGGATATACGTTATACGTTATACGTTATACGTTATTCGTTATACGTTATACGTTATACGTTATGCGTTATAGGATATACGTTATACGTTATACGTTGTACGTTATACGTTATACGTTATACGTTATACGTTATACGTTATACGTTATACGTTATACGTTATACGTTATACGTTAAACGTTGTACGTTATACGTTATACGTTATACGTTATACGTTATTCGTTATACGTTATACGTTATACGTTATACGTTATACGTTATGCGTTATAGGATATACGTTATACGTTATACGTTGTACGTTATACGTTATACGTTATACGTTATATGTTATACGTCATGCGATATACGTTATACGTTATTCGTTATACGGTATACATTAAACGTTGTACGTTAGACGTTATACGTTATACGTTATACGTTATACGTTATACGTTATACGTTATACGTTGTACGTTATACGTTATACGTTGTACGTTATACGTTCTACGTTATACATTATACGTTAAACGTTGTACGTTATACGTTATACGTCATACGTTATACGTTATACGTTATACGTTATACGTCCTACGTTATACATTATACGTTAAACGTTGTACGTTATACGTTATACGTTATACGTTATACGTCATACGTTATACGTTATACGTTATACGTTATACGTTATACGTTATGCGTTATAGGATATACGTTATACGTTATACGTTGTACGTTATACGTTATACGTTGTACGTTATACGTTCTACGTTATACATTATACGTTAAACGTTGTACGTTATACGTTATACGTCATACGTTATACGTTATACGTTATACGTTATACGTCCTACGTTATACATTATACGTTAAACGTTGTACGTTATACGTTATACGTTATACGTTATACGTTATACGTTATACGTTATGCGTTATACGTTATACGTTATACGTTATGCGTTATACGTTATACGTTATACGTTATACGTTATACGTTATACGTAATATGTAATACGTCATACGTTTTACGTTAATCGTTATACGTTATACGTTATACTCTATACGTTATACGTTATACGTTATACGTTATACGTTATACGTTATACGTTATACGTTATACGTTATACGTTATACGTTATACGTTATACGTTATACGTTATACGTTATACGTTATACGTTATACGTTATACGTTATACGTTATACGTTATACGTTATACGTTATACGTTATACGTTATACGTTATACGTTCTACGTTATACGTTATACGCTATACGTTATACGTTCTACGTTATACGTTATACGTTAAACGTTGTACGTTATACGTTATACGTCATACGTTATACGTTATACGTTATACGTTATACGTTCTACGTTATACGTTATACGTTAAACGTTGTACGTAATTCGTTATACGTTGTACGTTATACGTTCTACGTTATACATTATACGTTAAACGTTGTACGTTATACGTTATACGTCATACGTTATACGTTATACGTTATACGTTATACGTCCTACGTTATACGTTATACGTTAAACGTTGTACGTCATGCGATATACGTTATACGTTATACGTTATACGTTATACGTTATGCGTTATACGTAATACGTTATACGTTATACGTTATACGTTATACGTTATACGTTATACGTTATACGTTATACGTTATACGTAATATGTAATACGTCATACGTTTTACGTTAATCGTTATACGTTATACGTTATACGCTATACGTTATACGTTATACGTTATACGTTATACGTTATACGTTATACGTTATACGTTATACGTTATACGTTATACGTTATACGTTATACGTTATACGTTATACGTTATACGTTATACGTTATACGACATACGTTATACGTTATACGCTATACGTTATACGTTATACGTTATACGTTATACGTTATACGTTATACGTTATACGTTATACGTTATACGTTATACGTTATACGTTATACGTTATACGTTGGACGTTAGACGTTATACGTTATACGTTATACGCTATACGTTATACGTTATACGTTATACGTTATACGTTATACGTAGTACGTTATACGTTATACGTTATACGTTATACATTATACATTATACGTTATACGTTATACGTTATACGTTATGCGTTATAGGATATACGTTATACGTTATACGTTGTACGTTATACGTTATACGTTGTACGTTATACGTTCTACGTTATACATTATACGTTAAACGTTGTACGTTATACGTTATACGTCATACGTTATACGTTATACGTTATACGTTATACGTTCTACGTTATACGTTATACGTTAAACGTTGTACGTTATACGTTATACGTTATACGTTATACGTTATACGTTATACGTTATGCGTTATACGTTATACGTTATACGTTATACGTTATACGTTATACGTTATACGTTATACGTTATACGTTATACGTTATACGTTATACGTTATACGTTATACGTTATACGTTATACGTTATACGTTATACGTTATACGTTATGCGTTATACGTTATACGTTATACGTTATGCGTTATACGTTATACGTTATACGTTATACGTTATACGTTATACGTAATATGTAATACGTCATACGTTTTACGTTAATCGTTATACGTTATACGTTATACTCTATACGTTATACGTTATACGTTATACGTTATACGTTATACGTTATACGTTATACGTTATACGTTATACGTTATACGTTATACGTTATACGTTATACGTTATACGTTATACGTTATGCGTTATACGTAATACGTTATACGTTATACGTTATACGTTATACGTTATACGTTATACGTTATACGTTATACGTTATACGTAATATGTAATACGTCATACGTTTTACGTTAATCGTTATACGTTATACGTTATACGCTATACGTTATACGTTATACGTTATACGTTATACGTTATACGTTATACGTTATACGTTATACGTTATACGTTATACGTTATACGTTATACGTTATACGTTATACGTTATACGTTATACGTTATACGTTATACGACATACGTTATACGTTATACGCTATACGTTATACGTTATACGTTATACGTTATACGTTATACGTTATACGTTATACGTTATACGTTATACGTTATACGTTATACGTTATACGTTGGACGTTAGACGTTATACGTTATACGTTATACGCTATACGTTATACGTTATACGTTATACGTTATACGTTATACGTAGTACGTTATACGTTATACGTTATACGTTATACATTATACATTATACGTTATACGTTATACGTTATACGTTATGCGTTATAGGATATACGTTATACGTTATACGTTGTACGTTATACGTTATACGTTGTACGTTATACGTTCTACGTTATACATTATACGTTAAACGTTGTACGTTATACGTTATACGTCATACGTTATACGTTATACGTTATACGTTATACGTTCTACGTTATACGTTATACGTTAAACGTTGTACGTTATACGTTATACGTTATACGTTATACGTTATACGTTATACGTTATGCGTTATACGTTATACGTTATACGTTATACGTTATACGTTATACGTTATACGTTATACGTTATACGTTATACGTTATACGTTATACGTTATACGTTATACGTTATACGTTATACGTTATACGTTATGCGTTATACGTTATACGTTATACGTTATGCGTTATACGTTATACGTTATACGTTATACGTTATACGTTATACGTAATATGTAATACGTCATACGTTTTACGTTAATCGTTATACGTTATACGTTATACTCTATACGTTATACGTTATACGTTATACGTTATACGTTATACGTTATACGTTATACGTTATACGTTATACGTTATACGTTATACGTTATACGTTATACGTTATACGTTATACGTTATACGTTATACGTTATACGTTATACGTTATACGTTATACGTTATACGTTATACGTTATACGTTATACGTTATACGTTATACGTTCTACGTTATACGTTATACGTTATACGTTATACGTTCTACGTTATACGTTATACGTTAAACGTTGTACGTTTTACGTTAATCGTTATACGTTATACGTTATACGTTATACGTAGTACGTTATACGTTATACGTTATACGTTATACATTATACATTATACGTTATACGTTATACGTTATACGTTATGCGTTATAGGATATACGTTATACGTTATACGTTGTACGTTATACGTTATACGTTGTACGTTATACGTTCTACGTCATACATTATACGTTAAACGTTGTACGTTATACGTTATACGTCATACGTTATACGTTATACGTTATACGTTATACGTTCTACGTTATACGTTATACGTTAAACGTTGTACGTTATACGTTATACGTTATACGTTATACGTTATACGTTATACGTTATGCGTTATACGTTATACGTTATACGTTATACGTTATACGTTATACGTTATACGTTATACGTTATACGTTATACGTTATACGTTATACGTTATACGTTATACGTTATACGTTATACGTTATACGT
>NW_027480268.1:0-27477 GCF_051014685.1 Ptiloglossa arizonensis
CCTTTCGTTGAGATATGGGAGTTGGAAGTTAAGGAATGGTGAGAAACCATCAAAATTTTCGCAAGTCTGATGCTAGAAACGAATAACTGGATGTGACCTAGGGGAAAAGTAACACACACCATTGTAAGCGGGCAAGTTTCTACTTTCAGAGGCGGCTGAACTCTCGAGTTTCGCCAATCCGTATCGCGAGGTATCGAGTTTGAAGTTAAAGAATGGTTGAGAACATCAAAATTTTCGCAATTCTGATGCTAGAAACGAATAACCTGGAATGACGTAGGAAAAAGTACACACACCATTGTAACTCGGTCGACTTTCTACTATCAGATGCAACAGGAAATAAGGCAGTTCGTCACTCCGTTCGCGAGATATGGGTGTTTAGAGGTTAAGGAATGCTGGAGAAGAACATCAAAATTTTCGCAATTCTGTTACTCGGAACCAATAACTACGACGGGCCTAGGGAAAACTACCCATACCTTTGTAAATCGGGCGGGTATTCTACTTTCAGATGCAACAAGGAATTTCTCGAGCTCGTCAATCCGTTCGTGAGATATGGGAGTTTGAAAATTAAGGAACGGTTGTAGAAACCATCAAATTGTCGCAAGTCTGATACTCGATAGACCAGTAACTACAAAGGCTCAGGGGGAAAAGTACACACACCATTGTATCGGGCCGGTTTCTACTTTCCAAATGCAAACAGGAATTTCTCGCGTTCGCCAATCCGTTTCGCGAGGTATCCGAGTTTGAAGTTAAGGAATGGTTGAGAAACCATCAAAATTTCGCAAGTCTGAAACTCGAAACCAATAACTACTATGGCCTAGGGCAAAATACACATACCATTGTAATACGGGCAGTTTCTACTTCAGATGCAACAGGAATTTCTCGAGTTCGTCAAATCCTGTTCGCGAGATATGGAGTTTGAAGATATGAAATGCTTGAGAAACCATCAAATTTTTCGCAAGTTGATACTCGAAAGCCAATAACCTACAAAGGCTCAGGGGAAAACATACATACTTAATGTAATCGGGCGAGTTTCTATTTTCAGATTGCAACAGGAAAATTTTTCCTCGGGGAAGGTTTCGCCAATCCGTTCGCGAGGTATCGGAGTTTTGAAGTTAAAGAATGGTTGAGAACCATCAAACTTTCGCAAGTCTGATAATCGAAACCAGTAACTACTAAGGCCTAGGGCAAAAATACAACATACCTTTTGTAATCGGGCGAGTTCTACTTTCCAGATGCAACAGGAATTTCATCCAGCTCGTCAATCCGTTGCGAGATATGGGAGTTTGAAAGGTTAAGGAATGGTTTGAGAAACCATCAAAATTTTCGTAAGTCTGATACTCGAAACCAATAACTTGAAGCGCCTAGGGGAAGAGTACACACACCATTGTAATGGGCGATGTTCTACATTCAAATGCAACAGGAATTTCTCGCGTTCGCCAATCCGTTCGCGAGGTATCGGGAGTTTGAAGTTAAGGAATGGTTGAGAAACCATCAAATTTTCGCAAGTCTGATACTCGAAAAAACCAATAACTGGAACGGCCTAGGGGAAGAGTAACACACCACAGGTCAGGTAATCGGGCGATTTTCTACTTTCAGATGCAACAGGAATTTCTCGAGTTCGTACAATCCGTTCGCGAGATATTGGGAGTTTGAAGTTATGAAAAGCTTGAGAAACCATCACAATTTTCGCAAAGTCCTGATACTCGGAAACCAATAACTACAAAGGCCCCCCCCCCTTGGGGAAAACTACACAGTACCTTTGTAAATCGGGCGGAGTTACTACTTTCAGATGCAACAGGAATTCTCTCGAGTTCGCCAATCCGTTCGCGAGGTATCGGAGTTTGACAGTTAAAGAATGTTGAGAAACCATCAAAATTTTCGCAAGTCTGATAATCGAAAACAGTAACTACTATGCCCTAGGGCAAAAATACACATACCTTTGTAATCGGGCGAGTTTCTACTTTCAGGATGCAACAGGAATTTCCTCGAGCATCGTCATATCCCGTTCGCGAGATATGGGTTGTTTGAAGTTAAGGAATGCATGAGAACCATCCAAAATTTTCGCAAGTCTGATACTCGAACCAATAACTACAAAGGCCTAGGGGAAAACTTACACATACCTTTGTAATCGGGCGGGGATCTACTTTCAGATGCAACAGGAATTTCTCGAGCTCGTCAATCCGTTCGTGAGAATATGGGAGGTTTGAAGTTAAGGAATTGGTTGAGAAACCATCAAAGTTGTTTTTTCGCAGTCTGATGCTGCACTAACGAATAACTGGAATGACCTAGGGAAAAGTACACACACCATTGTAATCAGGGCCAAGTATCCTACTTTCAGAGGCGGCAGGAACTTCTCGGAGTCGCCAATCCGTTCGCACGTATCGGGAGTTTGCAGTTAAAGAAATGGGTTGAGAAACCATCAAAATTTCGCAAGTCTGATACTTCGAAACCAGTAACTACTATGGGCCTAGGGGCAATAATACACTTACCGTTGTAATCGGACGAGTTTCTGCTTTTCAGATGCAAACAGGAAGTTCTCGAGTTCCTGTCAATTCGTTCGCGAATATATGGGAGTTTGAAATTAAGGAACAAGGTTGAGAAAAACATCAAAAATTTCGAAAGTCGATACTCGAAACCAATAACTGGGAATGGCCTAGGGGGAAAGTACACCACACATTGTAATGGGGCGAGTTTCTTACTTCTGATGCAACAGGAATTTCTCGAGTTCGCCAATCGTCGCGAGATATGGGAGTTTGAAGTTAAGGAATGTTGCGAGAAGCAATCAAAATTTTCGCAAGTGTGATACTCCGAAACCAATAACCTGGGATGGGCCTAGGGGACAAGTACACACACCATTGTAATGGGGGGCGAAGTTTCTACTTTCGGATGCAACAGGAACTTTCTCGAGTTCGTCAATCCGATCGCGAGATATGAGGAGTTGAAGTTAAGGAATGGTTGAGAAACAATCAAAATTTTCGCAGTGTGATACTCGAAAACAAATAACTACAAAGGCCTAGGGGGAAAACTACACATACCTTTGTAATCGGGGCGGGTATCCTACTTTCAGATGCAACAGGAATTTCTCGAGCTCGTCAATCCCGTTCGTGAGATATGGGAGTTTGAAGTTAAGGTATGGTTGAGGAAACATCAAAATTTTCGGCAATTAGTCTGATGCTAGAAACGAATTAACTGAATGACGTAGGGGAAAAGTACCACAACCATTGTAATCAGGTCGATTTCTACTTCAGATGCAACAGGAAATAAGCGAGTTGTCTATCCGTTCGCGAGATAGGGTTGTTTGAAGTAAGGAATAGCGTGAGAAACCATCAAAATCTTCGCAAGTATGATACTCTTTGAAACCAATACTACAAAGGCCTAGGGGAAAACTAACACATACCTTTTGTAATCGGGCGGGTATCTACATTCAGATGCAACAGAATTTCCTCGAGCTCGTCAATTCCGTCGTGAGATATGGGAGTTTGAAGTTAAGGAATGGTTGAGGAAACCATCAAATTTTCGCTAAGTCTGATGCTAGAAACGAATACTGGAATGACGTAGGGAAAAAAGTACAACACAACCATTGTGTAAATCGGTCGAACTTTCTACTTTCAGATGCATACAGGAATTTCACGAGTTCGTCAATTCGTGCGCGAGATATGGGAGTTTGGAAATAAAGGAACGGTTGAGATAAACATCAAAATTTCGAAAGTCTGTACTCGAAACCAATTAACTGGAATGGACTAGGGGAAAAGTACACACACCATTGTAATGGGGCGAGTTCTTCTACTTTCTGATGCACAGAGGAAATAAGCGAGTTCGTCAAGTACCGTTCGTGAGAATATGGGAGTTTGAAGTTAAGGAATGGTTGAGAACCCATCAAAATTGTCGAAGTCTGATACTCGGAAACAATAACTACAAAGGCTTAGGGGGAAAAGTACACACACCATTGTAGTCGGGCCAGTTTCTACTTTCAATGCAACAGGAATTTCTCGAGTTCGCCAATCCGTTCGCGAGGGGGGGGGGGGGGGGGTATCGAGTTGGAAGTTAAGGAATGTTGAGAAACTATCAAATTTTCGCAAGTCTGATACTCGAAACCAGAAACTACCTATGGCCTAGGGCAAAATACACATACCGTTGTAATCGGACGAGTTTTCTGATTTCAGATGCACCAGGAATTCTTCCCTCGAGTTCGTCAATTCGTTCGCGAGAATATGGGAGTTGAAATTAAGGGAACGGTTGAGAAAACAAATCAAAATTTGCGAAAGTCTGATACTCGAAACCAATAACCTGGAATGGCCTAGGGGGGAAAAGTACACACACCATTGTAATGGGGCGAGGGTTTCTACTTTCCTGATGCAACAGGAATTTCTCGAAGTTCGTCAATCCGTTCGCGAGATATGGGAGTTTGAAGTTAAGGAATGGTTGAGAAACCATAAAAATTTTCGCAATTCTGATGCTAGAAACGAATAACTGGAATGACGTAGGGAAAAAGTACACACACCATTGTAAGCGGTCGACTTTCTACTTTCAGATGCAACAGGAAATAAGCGAGTTCGTCAATCCGTTCGCGAGATATGGGAGTTTGAAGTTAAGGCATGGTTGAGAAACCATCAAAATTTTCGTAAGTCTGATACTCGAAACCAATAACTGGAACGGCCTAGGGGAAGAGTACACACACCATTGTAATGGGGCGAGTTTCTACTTTCAAATGCAACAGGAATTTCTCGCGTTCGCCAATCCGTTCGCGAGGTATCGGAGTTTGAAGTTAAGGAATGGTTGAGAAACCATCAAAATTTTCGCAAGTCTGATACTCGAAACCAATAACCACTATGGCCTAGGGCAAAAATACACATACCGTTGTAATCGGACGAGTTTCTGCTTTCAGATGCAACAGGAATTTCTCGAGTTCGTCAATTCGTTCGCGAGATATGGGAGTTTGAAGTTAAGGAATGGTTGAGAAACAATCAAAATTTTCGCAATTGTGATACTCGAAACCAATAACTGGGATGGCCTAGGGGAAAAGTACACACACCATTGTAATCGGGCGAATTTCTACTTTCAGATGCAACAGGAATTTCTCGAGTTCGTAAATCCGTTCGCGAGATATGGGAGTTTGAAGTTAAGGAATGGTTGAGAAACCATCAAAATTTTCGCAATTCTGATGCTAGAAACGAACAACTGGAATGACGTAGGGAAAAAGTGCACACACCATTGTAAGCGGTCGACTTTCTACTTTCAGATGCAACAGGAAATAAGCGAATTCGTCAATCAGTTCGCGAGATATGGGAGTTTGAAGTTAAGGAATGGTTGAGAAACCATCAAAATCTTCGTAAGTCTGATACTCGAAACCAATAACTGGAACGGCTTAGGGGAAGAGTACACACACCATTGTAATGGGGCGAGTTTCTACTTTCAAATGCAACAGGATTTTCTCGCGTTCGCCAATCCGTTCGCGAGGTATCGGAGTTTGAAGGTAAGGAATGGTTGAGAAACCATCAAAATTTTCGCATGTGTGATATTCGAAACCAGTAACTGGGATGGCCTAGGGGAAAAGTACACACACCATTGTAATCGGGCGAATTTCTACTTTCAGATGCAACAGGAATTTCTCGAGTTCGTCAATCCGTTCGCGAGATATGGCAGTTTGAAGTTAAGGAATGGTTGAGAAACCATCAAAATTTTCGCAAGTCTGGTACTCGAAACCAATAACTACCATGACATAGGGGAAAAATGCACATACCTCTGTAATCGGGCAAGTTTCTACTTTCAGATGCAACAGGAATTTCTCGAGCTCGTAAATCCGTTCGCGAGATATGGGAGTTTGAAGTTAAGGAATGGTTGAGAAACCATCAAAATTTTCGCAAGTCTGATACTCGAAACCAATAACTACAAAGGCCTAGGGGAAAACTACACATACCTTTGTAATCGGGCGGGTATCTACTTTCAGATGCAACAGGAATTTCTCGCGTTCGCCAATCCGTTCGCGAGGTATCGGAGTTTGAAGTTAAGGAATGGTTGAGAAACCATCAAAATTTTCGCAAGTCTGATACTCGAAACCAATAACTACTATGGCCTAGGGCAAAAATACACATACCGTTGTAATCGGACGAGTTTCTGCTTTCAGATGCAACAGGAATTTCTCGAGTTCGTCAATTCGTTCGCGAGATATGGGAGTTTGAAATTAAGGAACGGTTGAGAAAACATCAAAATTTTCGAAAGTCTGATACTCGAAACCAATAACTGGAATGGCCTAGGGGAAAAGTACACACACCATTGTAATGAGGCGAGTTTCTACTTTCTGATGCAACAGGAATTTCTCGAGTTCGTCAATCCGTTCGCGAGATATGGGAGTTTGAAGTTAAGGAATGGTTGAGAAACAATCAAAATTTTCGCAAGTGTGATACTCGAAACCAATAACTGGGATGGCCTAGGGGAAAAGTACACACACCATTGTAATCGGGCGAATTTCTACTTTAAGAGGCAACAGGAATTTCTCGAGTTCGTCAATCCGTTCGCGAGATATGGGAGTTTGTACTTAAGGAATGGTTGAGAAACCATCAAAATTTTCGCAAGTCTGATACTCGAAACCAATAACTACAAAGGCCTAGGGGAAAACTACACATACCTTTGTAATCGGGCGGGTATCTACTTTCAGATGCAACAGGAATTTCTCGAGCTCGTCAATCCGTTCGTGAGATATGGGAGTTTGAAGTTAAGGAATGGTTGAGAAACCATCAAAATTTTCGCAAGTCTGATGCTAGAAACGAATAACTGGAATGACCTAGGGGAAAAGTACACACACCATTGTAATCGGGCAAGTATCTACTTTCAGAGGCGGCAGGAACTTCTCGAGTTCGCCAATCCGTTCGCGAGGTTTCGGAGTTTGAAGTTGAAGAATGGTTGAGAAACCATCAAAATTTTCGCAAGTCTGACACTCGAAACCAATAACTACTATGGCCTAGGGCAAAAATACACATAGCGTTGTAATCGGGCGAGTTTCTGCTTTTAGATGCAACAGGAATTTCTCGAGTTCGTCAATCCGTTCGCGAGATATGGGAGTTTGAAATTAAGGAACGGTTGAGAAACCATCAAAATTGTCGCAAGTCTGATACTCGAAACCAATAACTACAAAGGCTTAGGGGAAAAGTACACACACCATTGTAATCGGGCCAGTTTCTACTTTCAAATGCAACAGGAATTTCTCGAGTTCGTCAATCCGTTCGCGAGATATGGGAGTTTGAAGTTAAGGAATGGTTGAGAAACCATCAAAATTTTCGCAATTCTGATGCTAGAAACGAATAACTGGAATGACGTAGGGAAAAAGTACACACACCATTGTAATCGGTCGACTTTCTACTTTCAGATGCAACAGGAAATAAGCGAGTTCCTCAATCCGTTCGCGAGATATGGGTGTTTGAAGTTAAGGAATGCTTGAGAAACCATCAAAATTTTCGCAAGTCTGATACTCGAAACCAATAACTACAAAGGCCTAGGGGAAAACTACACATACCTTTGTAATCGGGCGGGTATCTACTTTCAGATGCAACAGGAATTTCTCGAGCTCGTCAATCCATTCGTGAGATATGGGAGTTTGAAGTTAAGGAATGGTTGAGAAACCATCAAAATTTTCGCAAGTCCGATGCTAGAAACGAATAACTGGAATGACCTAGGGGAAAAGTACACACACCATTGTAATCGGGCAAGTATCTACTTTCAGAGGCGGCAGGAACTTCTCGAGTTCGCCAATCCGTTCGCGAGGCATCGGAGTTTGAAGTTAAAGAATGGTTGAGAAACCATCAAAATTTTCGCAATTCTGATGCTAGAAACGAATAACTGGAATGACGTAGGGAAAAAGTACACACACCATTGTAATCGGTCGACTTTCTACTTTCAGATGCAACAGGAAATAAGCGAGTTCGTCAATCCGTTCGCGAGATATGGGTGTTTGAAGTTAAGGAATGCTTGAGAAACCATCAAAATTTTCGCAAGTCTGATACTCGAAACCAATAACTACGAAGGCCTAGGGGAAAACTACACATACCTTTGTAATCGGGCGGGTATCTACTTTCAGATGCAACAGGAATTTCTCGAGCTCGTCAATCCGTTCGTGAGATATGGGAGTTTGAAATTAAGGAACGGTTGAGAAACCATCAAAATTGTCGCAAGTCTGATACTCGAAACCAGTAACTACAAAGGCTCAGGGGAAAAGTACACACACCATTGTAGTCGGGCCAGTTTCTACTTTCAAATGCAACAGGAATTTCTCGAGTTCGCCAATCCGTTCGCGAGGTATCGGAGTTTGAAGTTAAGGAATGGTTGAGAAACCATCAAAATTTTCGCAAGTCTGAAACTCGAAACCAATAACTACTATGGCCTAGGGCAAAAATACACATACCGTTGTAATCGGAAGAGTTTCTGCTTTCAGATGCAACAGGAATTTCTCGAGTTCGTCAATTCGTTCGCGAGATATGGGAGTTTGAAGTTAAGGAATGGTTGAGAAACAATCAAAATTTTCGCAAGTGTGATACTCGAAACCAATAACTGGGATGGCCTAGGGGAAAAGTACACACACCATTGTAATCGGGCGAATTTCTACTTTCAGATGCAACAGGAAGTTCTCGAGTTCGTAAATCCGTTCGCGAGATATGGGAGTTTGAAGTTAAGGAATGGTTGAGAAACCATCAAAATTTTCGCAATTCTGATGCTAGAAACGAACAACTGGAGTGACGTAGGGAAAAAGTACACACACCATTGTAAGCGGTCGACTTTCTACTTTCAGATGCAACAGGAGATATGCGAGTTCGTCAATCCGTTCGCGAGATATGGGAGTTTGAAGTTAAGGAATGGTTGAGAAACCATCAAAATTTTCGCAAGTGTGATACTCGAAACCAGTAACTGGAATGGCCTAGGGGAAAAGTACACATACCGTTGTAATCGGACGAGTTTCTGGTTTCAGATGCAACAGGAATTTCTCGAGTTCGTCAAACCGTTCGCGAGATATGGGAGTTTGAAGTTAAGGAATGGTTGAGAAACCATCAAAATTGTCGCAAGTCTGATACTCGAAACCAATAACTACAAAGGCCTAGGGGAAAACTACACATACCTTTGTAATCGGGCGGGTATCTACTTTCAGATGCAACAGGAATTTCTCGAGCTCGTCAATCCGTTCGTGAGATATGGGAGTTTGAAGTTAAGGAATGGTTGAGAAACCATCAAAATTTTCGCAAGTCTGATGCTAGAAACGAATAACTGGAATGACCTAGGGGAAAAGTACACACACCATTGTAATCGGGCCAGTTTCTACTTTCAAATGCAACAGGAATTTCTCGAGTTCGCCAACCCGTTCGCGAGGTATCGGAGTTTGAAGTTGAGGAATGGTTGAGAAACCATCAAAATTTTCGCAAGTCTGATACTCGAAACCAGTAACTACTATGGCCTAGTGCAAAAATACACATACCGTTGTAATCGGGCGAGTTTCTGCTTTTAGATGCAACAGGAATTTCTCGAGTTCGTCAATCCGTTCGCGAGATATGGGAGTTTGAAGTTAAGGAATGGTTGAGAAACCATCAAAATTTTCGCAAGTGTGATACTCGAAACCAATAACTGGGATGGCCTAGGGGAAAAGTACACACACCATTGTAATCGGGCGAATTTCTACTTTCTGATGCAACAGGAATTTCTCGAGTTCGTCAATCCGTTCGCGAGATATGGGAGTTTGAAGTTAAGGAATGGTTGAGAAACAATCAAAATTTTCGCAAGTGTGATACTCGAAACCAATAACTGGGATGGCCTAGGGGAAAAGTACACACACCATTGTAATCGGGCGAATTTCTACTTTAAGATGCAACAGGAATTTCTCGAGTTCGTCAATCCGTTCGCGAGATATGGGAGTTTGTACTTAAGGAATGGTTGAGAAACCATCAAAATTTTCGCAAGTCTGATACTCGAAACCAATAACTACAAAGGCCTAGGGGAAAACTACACATACCTTTGTAATCGGGCGGGTATCTACTTTCAGATGCAACAGGAATTTCTCGAGCTCGTCAATCCGTTCGTGAGATATGGGAGTTTGAAGTTAAGGAATGGTTGAGAAACCATCAAAATTTTCGCAAGTCTGATGCTAGAAACGAATAACTGGAATGACCTAGGGGAAAAGTACACACACCATTGTAATCGGGCAAGTATCTACTTTCAGAGGCGGCAGGAACTTCTCGAGTTCGCCTATCCGTTCGCGAGGTTTCGGAGTTTGAAGTTGAAGAATGGTTGAGAAACCATCAAAATTTTCGCAAGTCTGACACTCGAAACCAATAACTACTATGGCCTAGGGCAAAAATACACATAGCGTTGTAATCGGGCGAGTTTCTGCTTTTAGATGCAACAGGAATTTCTCGAGTTCGTCAATCCGTTCGCGAGATATGGGAGTTTGAAATTAAGGAACGGTTGAGAAACCATCAAAATTGACGCAAGTCTGATACTCGAAACCAATAACTACAAAGGCTTAGGGGAAAAGTACACACACCATTGTAATCGGGCCAGTTTCTACTTTCAAATGCAACAGGAATTTCTCGAGTTCGTCAATCCGTTCGCGAGATATGGGAGTTTGAAGTTAAGGAATGGTTGAGAAACCATCAAAATTTTCGCAATTCTGATGCTAGAAACGAATAACTGGAATGACGTAGGGAAAAAGTACACACACCATTGTAATCGGTCGACTTTCTACTTTCAGATGCAACAGGAAATAAGCGAGTTCCTCAATCCGTTCGCGAGATATGGGTGGTTGAAGTTAAGGAATGCTTGAGAAACCATCAAAATTTTCGCAAGTCTGATACTCGAAACCAATAACTACAAAGGCCTAGGGGAAAACTACACACACCTTTGTAATCGGGCGGGTATCTACTTTCAGATGCAACAGGAATTTCTCGAGCTCGTCAATCCGTTCGTGAGATATGGGAGTTTGAAGTTAAGGAATGGTTGAGAAACCATCAAAATTTTCGCAAGTCTGATGCTAGAAACGAATAACTGGAATGACCTAGGGGAAAAGTACACACACCATTGTAATCGGGCAAGTATCTACTTTCAGAGGCGGCAGGAACTTCTCGAGTTCGCCAATCCGTTCGCGAGGTATCGGAGTTTGAAGTTAAAGAATGGTTGAGAAACCATCAAAATTTTCGCAATTCTGATGCTAGAAACGAATAACTGGAATGACGTAGGGAAAAAGTACACACACCATTGTAATCGGTCGACTTTCTACTTTCAGATGCAACAGGAAATAAGCGAGTTCGTCAATCCGTTCGCGAGATATGGGTGTTTGAAGTTAAGGAATGCTTGAGAAACCATCAAAATTTTCGCAAGTCTGATACTCGAAACCAATAACTACGAAGGCCTAGGGGAAAACTACACATACCTTTGTAATCGGGCGGGTATCTACTTTCAGATGCAACAGGAATTTCTCGAGCTCGTCAATCCGTTCGTGAGATATGGGAGTTTGAAATTAAGGAACGGTTGAGAAACCATCAAAATTGTCGCAAGTCTGATACTCGAAACCAGTAACTACAAAGGCTCAGGGGAAAAGTACACACACCATTGTAGCCGGGCCAGTTTCTACTTTCAAATGCAACAGGAATTTCTCGAGTTCGCCAATCCGTTCGCGAGGTATCGGAGTTTGAAGTTAAGGAATGGTTGAGAAACCATCAAAATTTTCGCAAGTCTGAAACTCGAAACCAATAACTACTATGGCCTAGGGCAAAAATACACATACCGTTGTAATCGGAAGAGTTTCTGCTTTCAGATGCAACAGGAATTTCTCGAGTTCGTCAATTCGTTCGCGAGATATGGGAGTTTGAAGTTAAGGAATGGTTGAGAAACAATCAAAATTTTCGCAAGTGTGATACTCGAAACCAATAACTGGGATGGCCTAGGGGAAAAGTACACACACCATTGTAATCGGGCGAATTTCTACTTTCAGATGCAACAGGAATTTCTCGAGTTCGTAAATCCGTTCGCGAGATATGGGAGTTTGAAGTTAAGGAATGGTTGAGAAACCATCAAAATTTTCGCAATTCTGATGCTAGAAACGAACAACTGGAATGACGTAGGGAAAAAGTATACACACCATTGTAAGCGGTCGACTTTCTACTTTCAGATGCAACAGGAAATAAGCGAGTTCGTCAATCCGTTCGCGAGATATGGGAGTTTGAAGTTAAGGAATGGTTGAGAAACCATCAAAATTTTCGCAAGTGTGATACTCGAAACCAGTAACTGGAATGGCCTAGGGGAAAAGTACACATACCGTTGTAATCGGACGAGTTTCTGGTTTCAGATGCAACAGGAATTTCTCGAGTTCGTCAAACCGTTCGCGAGATATGGGAGTTTGAAGTTAAGGAATGGTTGAGAAACCATCAAAATTGTCGCAAGTCTGATACTCGAAACCAATAACTACAAAGGCTTAGGGGAAAAATACACATACCTCTGTAATCGGTGGTGTTTCTAATTTCAGATGCAACAGGAATTTCTCCAGTTCGTCAATCCGTTCGCGAGTAATGGGAGTTTGAAGTTAAGGAATGGTTGAGGAACAATCAAAATTTTCGCAAGTGTGATACTCGAAACCAATAACTGGGATGGCCTAGGGGAAAAGTACACACACCATTGTAATCGGGCGAATTTGTACTTTCAGATGCAACAGGAATTTCTCGAGTTCGTCAATCCGTTCGCGAGATATGGGAGTTTGAAGTTAAGGAATGGTTGAGAAACCATCAAAATTTTCGCAAGTCTGATACTCGAAACCAATAACTACAAAGGCCTAGGGGAAAACTACACATACCTTTGTAATCGGGCGGGTATCTACTTTCAGATGCAACAGGAATTTCTCGAGCTCGTCAATCCGTTCGTGAGATATGGGAGTTTGAAGTTAAGGAATGGTTGAGAAACCATCAAAATTTTCGCAAGTCTGATGCTAGAAACGAATAACTGGAATGACCTAGGGGAAAAGTACACACACCATTGTAATCGGGCCAGTTTCTACTTTCAAATGCAACAGGAATTTCTCGAGTTCGCCAACCCGTTCGTGAGGTATCGGAGTTTGAAGTTGAGGAATGGTTGAGAAACCATCAAAATTTTCGCAAGTCTGATACTCGAAACCAGTAACTACTATGGCCTAGTGCAAAAATACACATACCGTTGTAATCGGGCGAGTTTCTGCTTTTAGATGCAACAGGAATTTCTCGAGTTCGTCAATCCGTTCGCGAGATATGGGAGTTTGAAGTTAAGGAATGGTTGAGAAACCATCAAAATTTTCGCAAGTGTGATACTCGAAACCAGTCAATGGAATGGCCTTGGGGAAAAGTACACATACCGTTGTAATCGGACGAGTTTCTGGTTTCAGATGCAACAGGAATTTCTCGAGTACGTCAATCCGTTCGCGAGATATGGGAGTTTGAAATTAAGGAACGGTTGAGAAACCATCAAAATTGTCGCAAGTCTGATACTCGAAACCAATAACTACAAAGGCTTAGGGGAAAAATACACATACCTCTGTAATCGGTGGTGTTTCTACTTTCAGATGCAACAGGAATTTCTCCATTTCGTCAATCCGTTCGCGAGTAATGGGAGTTTGAAGTTAAGGAATGGTTGAGAAACCATCAAAATTTTCGCAAGTGTGATATTCGAAACCAGTAACTGGAATGGCCTAGGGGAAAAGTACACATACCGTTGTAATCGGACGAGTTTCTGGTTTCGGATGCAACAGGAATTTCTCGAGTTCGTCAAACCGTTCGCGAGATATGGGAGTTTGAAGTTAAGGAATTGCTGAGAAACCATCAAAATTTTCGCAATTCTGATGCTAGAAACGAATAACTGGAATGACCTAGGGGAAAAGTACACACACCGTTGTAATCGGTAGACTTTGTACTTTCAGATGCAACAGGAAATATTTGAGTTCGTCAATCCGTTCGCGAGATATGGGAGTTTGACGTTAAGGAATGCTTGAGAAACCATCAAAATTTTCGCAAGTCTGATACTCGAAACCAATAACTACAAAGCCCTAGTGGAAAAATACACATAGCTTTGTATTCGGGCGAGTTTATACTTTCCGATGCAACAGGAATTTCTCGAGTTCGACAATCCGTTCGCGAGATATGGGAGTTTGAAGTTAAGGAATGGTTGAGAAACCATCAAAATTTTCGCAAGTCTGATACTCGAAACCAATAACTACAAAGGCCTAGGGGAAAACTAAACATACCTTTGTAATCGGGCGAGTATCTACTTTCAGATGCAATAGGAATTTCTCGAGCTCGTCAATCCGTTCGTGAGATATGGGAGTTTGAAGTTGAGGAATGGTTGAGAAACCATCAAAATTTTCGCAATTCTGATGCTAGAAACGAATAACTGGAATGACGTAGGGAAAAAGTACACACACCATTGTAATCGGTCGACTTTATACTTTCAGATGCAACAGGAAATAAGCGAATTCGTCAATCCGTTCGCGAGATATGGGAGTTTGAAGTTAAGGAATGGTTGAGAAACCATCAAAATTTTCGCAAGTCTGATACTCGAAACCAATATCTACTATGGCCTAGGGCAAAAATACACATACCGTTGTAATCGGACGAGTTTCTGCTTTCAGATGCAACAGGAATTTCTCGAGTTCGTCAATTCGTTCGCGAGATATGGGAGTTTGAAATTAAGGAACGGTTGAGAAAACATCAAAATTTTCGAAAGTCTGATACTCGAAACCAATAACTGGAATGACCTAGGGGAAAAGTACACACACCATTGTAATCGGGCCAGTTTCTACTTTCAAATGCAACAGGAATTTCTCGAGTTCGTCAATCCGTTCACGAGATATGGGAGTTTGAAGTTAAGGAATTGCTGAGAAACCATCAAAATTTTCGCAATTCTGATGCTAGAAACGAATAACTGGAATGACCTAGGGGAAACGTACACACACCGTTGTAATCGGTAGACTTTGTACTTTCAGATGCAACAGGAAATAATTGAGTTCGTCAATCCGTTCGCGAGATATGGGAGTTTGACGTTAAGGAATGCTTGAGAAACCATCAAAATTTTCGCAAGTCTGATACTCGAAACCAATAACTACAAAGGCCTAGGGGAAAACTACACATACCTTTGTAATCGGGCGGGTATCTACTTTCAGATGCAACAGGAATTTCTCGAGCTCGTCAATCCGTTCGTGAGATATGGGAGTTTGAAGTTAAGGAATGGTTGAGAAACCATCAAAATTTTCGCAAGTCTGATGCTAGAAACGAATAACTGGAATGACCTAGGGGAAAAGTACACACACCATTGTAATCGGGCAAGTATCTACTTTCAGAGGCGGCAGGAACTTCTCGAGTTCGGCAATCCGTTCGCGAGGTTTCGGAGTTTGAAGTTAAAGAATGGTTGAGAAACCATCAAAATTTTCGCAAGTCTGACACTCGAAACCAATAACTACTATGGCCTATGGCAAAAATACACATACCGTTGTAATCGGACGAGTTTCTGGATCCAGATGCAACAGGAATTTCTCGAGTTCGTCAATCCGTTCGAGAGATATGGGAGTTTGAAGTTAAGCAATGGTTGAGAAACCATCAAAATTTTCGCATGTCTGATACTCGAAACCAATAACTACTATGGCCTAGGGCAAAAATACACATACCGTTGTAATCGGGCGAGTTTCTGCTTTTAGATGCAACAGGAATTTCTCGAGCTCGTCAATCCGTTCGCGAGATATGGGAGTTCGAAATTAAGGAACGGTTGAGAAACCATCAAAATTTTCGCTAAACTGATACTCGAAACCAATAACTGGAATGGCCTAGGGGAAATGTACACACACCATTGTAATGGGGCGAGTTTCTGCTTTCAGATGCAACAGGAATTCCTCGAGTTCGTCAATCCGTTCGCGAGATATGGGAGTTTGAAGTTAAGGAATGGTTGAGAAACCATCAAAATTTTCGCAAGTCTGATACTCGAAACCAATAACTACAAAGGCCTAGGGGAAAACTAAACATACCTTTGTAATCGGGCGAGTATCTACTTTCAGATGCAATAGGAATTTCTCGAGCTCGTCAATCCGTTCGTGAGATATGGGAGTTTGAAGTTGAGGAATGGTTGAGAAACCATCAAAATTTTCGCAATTCTGATGCTAGAAACGAATAACTGGAATGACGTAGGGAAAAAGGACACACACCATTGTAATCGGTCGACTTTATACTTTCAGATGCAACAGGAAATAAGCGAATTCGTCAATCCGTTCGCGAGATATGGGAGTTTGAAGTTAAGGAATGGTTGAGAAACCATCAAAATTTTCGCAAGTCTGATACTCGAAACCAATATCTACTATGGCCTAGGGCAAAAATACACATACCGTTGTAATCGGACGAGTTTCTGCTTTCAGATGCAACAGGAATTTCTCGAGTTCGTCAATTCGTTCGCGAGATATGGGAGTTTGAAATTAAGGAACGGTTGAGAAAACATCAAAATTTTCGAAAGTCTGATACTCGAAACCAATAACTGGAATGACCTAGGGGAAAAGTACACACACCATTGTAATCGGGCCAGTTTCTACTTTCAAATGCAACAGGAATTTCTCGAGTTCGTCAATCCGTTCGCGAGATATGGGAGTTTGAAGTTAAGGAATTGCTGAGAAACCATCAAAATTTTCGCAATTCTGATGCTAGAAACGAATAACTGGAATGACCTAGGGGAAACGTACACACACCGTTGTAATCGGTAGACTTTGTACTTTCAGATGCAACAGGAAATAATTGAGTTCGTCAATCCGTTCGCGAGATATGGGAGTTTGACGTTAAGGAATGCTTGAGAAACCATCAAAATTTTCGCAAGTCTGATACTCGAAACCAATAACTACAAAGGCCTAGGGGAAAACTACACATACCTTTGTAATCGGGCGGGTATCTACTTTCAGATGCAACAGGAATTTCTCGAGCTCGTCAATCCGTTCGTGAGATATGGGAGTTTGAAGTTAAGGAATGGTTGAGAAACCATCAAAATTTTCGCAAGTCTGATGCTAGAAACGAATAACTGGAATGACCTAGGGGAAAAGTACACACACCATTGTAATCGGGCAAGTATCTACTTTCAGAGGCGGCAGGAACTTCTCGAGTTCGGCAATCCGTTCGCGAGGTTTCGGAGTTTGAAGTTAAAGAATGGTTGAGAAACCATCAAAATTTTCGCAAGTCTGACACTCGAAACCAATAACTACTATGGCCTATGGCAAAAATACACATACCGTTGTAATTGGACGAGTTTCTGGATCCAGATGCAACAGGAATTTCTCGAGTTCGTCAATCCGTTCGAGAGATATGGGAGTTTGAAGTTAAGCAATGGTTGAGAAACCATCAAAATTTTCGCATGTCTGATACTCGAAACCAATAACTACTATGGCCTAGGGCAAAAATACACATACCGTTGTAATCGGGCGAGTTTCTGCTTTTAGATGCAACAGGAATTTCTCGAGCTCGTCAATCCGTTCGCGAGATATGGGAGTTCGAAATTAAGGAACGGTTGAGAAACCATCAAAATTTTCGCTAAACTGATACTCGAAACCAATAACTGGAATGGCCTAGGGGAAAAGTACACACACCATTGTAATGGGGCGAGTTTCTGCTTTCAGATGCAACAGGAATTCCTCGAGTTCGTCAATCCGTTCGCGAGATATGGGAGTTTGAAGTTAAGGAATGGTTGAGAAACCATCAAAATTTTCTCAAGTCTGATACTCGAAACCAATAACTACAAAGCCCTGGGGAAAAATACACATACCTTTGTAATCGGGCGAGTTTATACTTTCAGATGCAACAGGAATTTCTCGAGCTCGTCAATCCGTTCGGGAGATATGGGAGTTTGAAATTAAGGAATGGTTGAGAAACCATCAAAATTTTCGCAAGCCGGATACTCGAAACCAATAACCGGAACGGCCTAGAGGAAAAGTACACACACCATTGTAATCGGGCCAGTTTCTACTTTCAAATGCAACAGGAATTTCTCGAGTTCGCCAATCCGTTCGCAAGGTATCGGAGTTTGAAATTAAGGAATGGTTGAGAAACCATCAAAATGTTCGGAAGTCTGATACTCGAAACCAATAACCGGAACGGCCTAGGGGAAAAGTACACACACCATTGTAATCGGGCCAGTTTCTACTTTCAAATGCAAAAGGAATTTCTCGAGTTCGTCAATCCGTTCGCGAGATATGGGAGTTTGAAGTTAAGGAATGGTAGAGAAACCATCAAAGTTTTCGCAATTCTGATGCTAGAAACGAATAACGGGAATGACCTAGGGGAAAAGTACACACACCATTGTAATCGGGCAAGTTTCTACTTTCAGATGCAACAGGAATTTCTCGATTTCGCCAATCCGTTCGCGAGATATGGGAGTTTGAAGTTAAGGAATGGTTGAGAAACCATCAAAATTTTCGCAAGTCTGATACTCGAGACCAATAACTACCATGACATAGGGGAAAAATGCACATACCTTTGTAATCGGGCAAGTTTCTACTTTCAGATGCAACAGGAATTTCTCGAGCTCGTCAATCCGTTCGCGAGATATGGGAGTTTGAAGTTAGGGAATGGTTGAGAAACCATAAAAATTTTCGCAAGTCTGATACTCGAGACCAATAACTACAATGGCCTAGGGGAAAAATACACATACCGTTGTAATCGGACGAGTTTCTGCTTTCAGATGCAACAGGAACTTCTCGTGTTCGTCAATTCGTTCGCGAGATATGGGAGTTTGAAGTTAAGGAATGGTTGAGAAACCATCAAAATTTTCGCAAGTCTGATACTCGAAACCAATAACTGGAATGGCCTAGGGGAAAAGTACACACACCATTGTAATCGGGCAAGTATCTACTTTCAGAGGCGGCAGGAACTTCTCGAGTTCGTCAATTCATTCGCGAGATATGGGAGTTTGAAGTTAAGGAATGGTTGAGAAACCATCAAAATTTTCGCAAGTCTGATACTCGAAACCAATAACTGGAACGGCTTAGGGGAAGAGTACACACACCATTGTAATGGGGCGAGTTTCTACTTTCAAATGCAACAGGAATTTCTCGCGTTCGCCAATCCGTTCGCGAGGTATCGGAGTTTGAAGTTAAGGAATGGTTGAGAAACCATCAAAATTTTCGCAAGTCTGATACTCGAAACCAATAACTGGAATGGCCTAGGCGAAAAGTGCACACACCATTCTAATCGGGGGAGTTTCTACTTTCAGATGCAACAGGAATTTCTCGAGTTCGTCAATCCGTTTGCGAGATATGCGAGTTTGAAATTAAGGAATGGTAGAGAAATAATCAAAAATTTCGCAAGTCTGATACTCGAAACCAATAACTGGAATGGCCTAGGGGAAAAGTACACACACCATTGTAATCGGGCAAGTTTCTACTTTCAGATGCAACAGGAATTTCTCGATTTCGCCAATCCGTTCGCGAGATATGGGAGTTTGAAGTTAAGGAATGGTTGAGAAACCATCAAAATTTTCGCAAGTCTGATACTCGAAACCAATAACTGGAACGGCTTAGGGGAAGAGTACACACACCATTGTAATGGGGCGAGTTTCTACTTTCAAATGCAACAGGAATTTCTTGCGTTCGCCAATCCGTTCGCGAGGTATCGGAGTTTGAAGTTAAGGAATGGTTGAGAAACCATCAAAATTTTCGCAAGTCTGATACTCGAAACCAATAACTACTATGGCCTAGGGCAAAAATACACATACCGTTGTAATCGGACGAGTTTCTGCTTTCAGATGCAACAGGAATTTCTCGAGTTCGTCAATTCGTTCGCGAGATATGGGAGTTTGAAGTTAAGGAATGGTTGAGAAACCATCAAAATTTTCGCAATTCTGATGCTAGAAACGAATAACTGGAATGACGTAGGGAAAAAGTACCCACACCATTGTAATCGGTCGACTTTCTACTTTCAGATGCAACAGGAAATAAGCGAGTTCGTCAATCCGTTCGCGAGATATGGGAGTTTGAAGTTAAGGAATGCTTGAGAAACCATCAAAATTTTCGCGAGGCTGATACTCGAAACCAATAACTACAAAGGCCTAGGGGAAAACTACACATACCTTTGTAATCGGGCGAGTATCTACTTTCAGATGCAACAGGAATTTCTCGAGCTCGTCAATCCGTTCGCGAGATATGGGAGTTTGAAGTTAAGGAATGGTTGAGAAACCATCAAAATTTTCGCAAGTCTGATACTCGAAACCAATAACTGGAACGGCCTAGGGGAAGAGTACACACACCATTGTAATGGGGCGAGTTTCTACTTTCAAATGCAACAGGAATTTCTCGCGTTCGCCAATCCGTTCGCGAGGTATCGGAGTTTGAAGTTAAGGAATGGTTGAGAAACCATCAAAATTTTCGCAAGTCTGATGCTCGAAACCAATAACTACTATGGCCTAGGGCAAAAATACACATACCGTTGTAATCGGACGAGTTTCTGCTTTCAGATGCAACAGGAATTTCTCGAGTTCGTCAATTCGTTCGCGAGATATGGGAGTTTGAAATTAAGGAACGGTTGAGAAAACATCAAAATTTTCGCAATTCTGATGCTAGAAACGAATAACTGGAATGACGTAGGGAAAAAGTACCCACACCATTGTAATCGGTCGACTTTCTACTTTCAGTTGCAACAGGAAATAAGCGAGTTCGTCCATCCGTTCGCGAGATATGGCAGTTTGAAGTTAAGGAATGGTTGAGAAACCATCAAAATTTTCGCAAGTCTGGTACTCGAAACCAATAACTACCATGACATAGGGGAGAAATGCACATACCTTTGTAATCGGGCAAGTTTCTACTTTCAGATGCAACAGGAATTTCTCGAGCTCGTCAATCCGTTCGCGAGATATGGGAGTTTGAAGTTAAGGAATGGTTGAGAAACCATCAAAATTTTCGCAAGTCTGATACTCGAAACCAATAACTGGAACGGCTTAGGGGAAGAGTACACACACCATTGTAATGGGGCGAGTTTCTACTTTCAAATGCAACAGGAATTTCTCGCGTTCGCCAATCCGTTCGCGAGGTATCGGAGTTTGAAGTTAAGGAATGGTTGAGAAACCATCAAAATTTTCGCAAGTCTGATACTCGAAACCAATAACTACTATGGCCTAGGGCAAAAATACACATACCGTTGTAATCGGACGAGTTTCTGCTTTCAGATGCAACAGGAATTTCTCGAGTTCGTCAATTCGTTCGCGAGATATGGGAGTTTGAAATTAAGGAACGGTTGAGAAAACATCAAAATTTTCGAAAGTCTGATACTCGAAACCAATAACTGGAATGGCCTAGGGGAAAAGTACACACACCATTGTAATGGGACGAGTTTCTACTTTCTGATGCAACAGGAATTTCTCGAATTCGTCAATCCGTTCGCGAGATATGGGAGTTTGAAGTTAAGGAATGGTTGAGAAACCATCAAAATTTTCGCAATTCTGATGCTAGAAACGAATAACTGGAATGACGTAGGGAAAAAGTACCCACACCATTGTAATCGGTCGACTTTCTACTTTCAGATGCAACAGGAAATAAGCGAGTTCGTCAATCCGTTCGCGAGATATGGGAGTTTGAAGTTAAGGAATGGTTGAGAAACCATCAAAATTTTCGCAAGTCTGATACTCGAAACCAATAACTGGAACGGCCTAGGGGAAGAGTACACACACCATTGTAATGGGGCGAGTTTCTACTTTCAAATGCAACAGGAATTTCTCGCGTTCGCCAATCCGTTCGCGAGGTATCGGAGTTTGAAGTTAAGGAATGGTTGAGAAACCATCAAAATTTTCGCAAGTCTGATGCTCGAAACCAATAACTACTATGGCCTAGGGCAAAAATACACATACCGTTGTAATCGGACGAGTTTCTGCTTTCAGATGCAACAGGAATTTCTCGAGTTCGTCAATTCGTTCGCGAGATATGGGAGTTTGAAATTAAGGAACGGTTGAGAAAACATCAAAATTTTCGAAAGTCTGATACTCGAAACCAATAACTGGAATGGCCTAGGGGAAAAGTACACACACCATTGTAATGGGGCGAGTTTCTACTTTCTCATGCAACAGGAATTTCTCGAGCTCGTCAATCCGTTCGTGAGATATGGGAGTTTGAAGTTGAGGAATGGTTGAGAAACCATCAAAATTTTCGCAAGTCTGATGCTAGAAACGAATAACTGGAATGACCTAGGGGAAAAGTACACACACCATTGTAATCGGGCAAGTATCTACTTTCAGAGGCGGCAGGAACTTCTCGAGTTCGCCAATCCGTTCGCGAGGTATCGGAGTTTGAAGTTAAAGAATGGTTGAGAATCCATCAAAATTTTCGCAAGTCTGACACTCGAAACCAATAACTACTATGGCCTAGGGCAAAAATACACATACCGTTGTAATCGGGCGAGTTTCTGCTTTTAGATGCAACAGGAATTTCTCGAGTTCGTCAATCCGTTCGCGAGATATGGGAGTTTGAAATTAAGGAACGGTTGAGAAACCATCAAAATTGTCGCAAGTCTGATACTCGAAACCAATAACTACAAAGGCTTAGGGGAAGAGTACACACACCATTGTAATGGGGCGAGTTTCTACTTTCAAATGCAACAGGAATTTCTCGCGTTCGCCAATCCGTTCGCGAGGTATCGGAGTTTGAAGTTAAGGAATGGTTGAGAAACCATCAAAATTTTCGCAAGTCTGATACTCGAAACCAATAACTACTATGGCCTAGGGCAAAAATACACATACCGTTGTAGTCGGACGAGTTTCTGCTTTCAGATGCAACAGGAATTTCTCGAGTTCGTCAATTCGTTCGCGAGATATGGGAGTTTGAAATTAAGGAACGGTTGAGAAAACATCAAAATTTTCGAAAGTCTGATACTCGAAACCAATAACTGGAATGGCCTAGGGGAAAAGTACACACACCATTGTAATGGGGCGAGTTTCTACTTTCTGATGCAACAGGAATTTCTCGAGCTCGTCAATCCGTTCGTGAGATATGGGAGTTTGAAGTTGAGGAATGGTTGAGAAACCATCAAAATTTTCGCAATTCTGATGCTAGAAACGAATAACTGGAATGACGTAGGGAAAAAGTACCCACACCATTGTAATCGGTCGACTTTCTACTTTCAGATGCAACAGGAAATAAGCGAGTTCGTCAATCCGTTCGCGAGATATGGGAGTTTGAAGTTAAGGAATGCTTGAGAAACCATCAAAATTTTCGCAAGTCTGATACTCGAAACCAATAACTACAAAGGCCTAGGGGAAAACTACACATACCTTTGTAATCGGGCGAGTATCTACTTTCAGATGCTACAGGAATTTCTCGAGCTCGTCAATCCATTCGCGAGATATGGGAGTTTGAAGTTAAGGAATGGTTGAGAAACCATCAAAATTTTCGCAAGTCTGATACTCGAAACCAATAACTGGAACGGCCTAGGGGAAGAGTACACACACCATTGTAATGGGGCTAGTTTCTACTTTCAAATGCAACAGGAATTTCTCGCGTTCGCCAATCCGTTCGCGAGGTATCGGAGTTTGAAGTTAAGGAATGGTTGAGAAACCATCAAAATTTTCGCAAGTCTGATACTCGAAACCAATAACTACTATGGCCTAGGGCAAAAATACACATACCGTTGTAATCGGACGAGTTTCTGCTTTCAGATGCAACAGGAATTTCTCGAGTTCGTCAATTCGTTCGCGAGATAAGGGAGTTTGAAATTAAGGAACGGTTGAGAAACCATCAAAATTTTCGCAAGTCTGATACTCGAAACCAATAACTACTATGGCCTAGGGCAAAAATACACATACCGTTGTAATCGGACGAGTTTCTGCTTTCAGATGCAACAGGAATTTCTCGAGTTCGTCAATTCGTTCGCGAGATATGGGAGTTTGAAATTAAGGAACGGTTGAGAAACCATCAAAATTTTCGAAAGTCTGATACTCGAAACCAATAACTGGAATGGCCTAGGGGAAAAGTACACACACCACTGTAATGGGGCGAGTTTCTACTTTCTGATGCAACTGGAATTTCTCGAGCTCGTCAATCCGTCCGTGAGATATGGGAGTTTGAAGTTGAGGAATGGTTGAGAAACCATCAAAATTTTCGCAATTCTGATGCTAGAAACGAATAACTGGAATGACGTAGGGAAAAAGTACCCACACCATTGTAATCGGTCGACTTTCTACTTTCAGATGCAACAGGAAATAAGCGAGTTCGTCAATCCGTTCGCGAGATATGGGAGTTTGAAGTTAAGGAATGCTTGAGAAACCATCAAAATTTTCGCAAGTCTGATACTCGAAACCAATAACTACAAAGGCCTAGGGGAAAACTACACATACCTTTGTAATCGGGCGAGTATCTACTTTCAGATGCTACAGGAATTTCTCGAGCTCGTCAATCCGTTCGCGAGATATGGGAGTTTGAAGTTAAGGAATGGTTGAGAAACCATCAAAATTTTCGCAAGTCTGATACTCGAAACCAATAACTGGAACGGCCTAGGGGAAGAGTACACACACCATTGTAATGGGGCTAGTTTCTACTTTCAAATGCAACAGGAATTTCTCGCGTTCGCCAATCCGTTCGCGAGGTATCGGAGTTTGAAGTTAAGGAATGGTTGAGAAACCATCAAAATTTTCGCAAGTCTGATACTCGAAACCAATAACTACTATGGCCTAGGGCAAAAATACACATACCGTTGTAATCGGACGAGTTTCTGCTTTCAGATGCAACAGGAATTTCTCGAGTTCGTCAATTCGTTCGCGAGATATGGGAGTTTGAAATTAAGGAACGGTTGAGAAACCATCAAAATTTTCGAAAGTCTGATACTCGAAACCAATAACTGGAATGGCCTAGGGGAAAAGTACACACACCATTGTAATGGGGCGAGTTTCTACTTTCTGATGCAACTGGAATTTCTCGAGCTCGTCAATCCGTCCGTGAGATATGGGAGTTTGAAGTTGAGGAATGGTTGAGAAACCATCAAAATTTTCGCAATTCTGATGCTAGAAACGAATAACTGGAATGACGTAGGGAAAAAGTACCCACACCATTGTAATCGGTCGACTTTCTACTTTCAGATGCAACAGGAAATAAGCGAGTTCGTCAATCCGTTCGCGAGATATGGGAGTTTGAAGTTAAGGAATGCTTGAGAAACCATCAAAATTTTCGCAAGTCTGATACTCGAAACCAATAACTACAAAGGCCTAGGGGAAAACTACACATACCTTTGTAATCGGGCGAGTATCTACTTTCAGATGCTACAGGAATTTCTCGAGCTCGTCAATCCGTTCGCGAGATATGGGAGTTTGAAGTTAAGGAATGGTTGAGAAACCATCAAAATTTTCGCAAGTCTGATACTCGAAACCAATAACTGGAACGGCCTAGGGGAAGAGTACACACACCATTGTAATGGGGCTAGTTTCTACTTTCAAATGCAACAGGAATTTCTCGCGTTCGCCAATCCGTTCGCGAGGTATCGGAGTTTGAAGTTAAGGAATGGTTGAGAAACCATCAAAATTTTCGCAAGTCTGATACTCGAAACCAATAACTACTATGGCCTAGGGCAAAAATACACATACCGTTGTAATCGGACGAGTTTCTGCTTTCAGATGCAACAGGAATTTCTCGAGTTCGTCAATTCGTTCGCGAGATATGGGAGTTTGAAATTAAGGAACGGTTGAGAAACCATCAAAATTTTCGAAAGTCTGATACTCGAAACCAATAACTGGAATGGCCTAGGGGAAAAGTACACACACCATTGTAATGGGGCGAGTTTCTACTTTCTGATGCAACTGGAATTTCTCGAGCTCGTCAATCCGTTCGCGAGGTATCGGAGTTTGAAGTTAAGGAATGGTTGAGAAACCATCAAAATTTTCGCAAGTCTGATACTCGAAACCAACAACTACTATGGCCTAGGGCAAAAATACACATACCGTTGTAATCGGACGAGTTTCTGGTTCCAGATGCAACAGGAATTTCTCGAGTTCGTCAATCCGTTCGCAAGATATGGGAGTTTGAAGTTAAGGAATGGTTGAGAAACCATCACAAATTTCGCAAGTCTGATACTCGAAACCAATAACTACCATTGCCTAGGGGAAAAATGCACATACCTTTGTAATCGGGCGCGTTTCTGCTTTCAGATGCAACAGGAATTTCTCGAGTTCGTCAATCCGTTCGCGAGATATGGGAGTTTGAAATTAAGGAACGGTTGAGAAACCATCAAAATTGTCGCAAGTCTGATACTCGAAACCAATAACTACAAAGGCTTAGGGGAAAAGTACACACACCATTGTAATCGGGCCAGTTTCTACTTTCAAATGCAACAGGAATTTCTCGAGTTCGCCAATCCGTTCGCGAGGTATCGGAGTTTGAAGTTAAGGAATGGTTGAGAAACCATCAAAATTTTCGCAAGTCTGATACTCGAAACCAACAACTACTATGGCCTAGGGCAAAAATACACATACGGTTGTAATCGGACGAGTTTCTGGTTCCAGATGCAACAGGAATTTCTCGAGTTCGTCAATCCGTTCGCAAGATATGGGAGTTTGAAGTTAAGGAATGGTTGAGAAACCATCACAAATTTCGCAAGTCTGATACTCGAAACCAATAACTACCATTGCCTAGGGGAAAAATGCACATACCTTTGTAATCGGGCGCGTTTCTGCTTTCAGATGCAATAGGAATTTCTCGAGTTCGTCAATACGTTCACGAGATATGGGAGTTTGAAGTTAAGGAATGGTTGAGAAACCATTAAAATTTTCGCAAGTCTGATGCTAGAAACGAATAACTGGAATGACCTAGGGGAAAAGTACACACACCATTGTAATCGGGCAAGTATCTACTTTCAGAGGCGACAGGAAATTCTCGAGTTCGCCAATCCGTTCGCGAGATATGGGAGTTTGAAGTTAAGGAATGGTTGAGAAACCATCAAAATTTTCGCAAGTCTGATACTCGAAACCAATAACCGGAACGGCCTAGGGGAAAAGTACACACACCATTGTAATCGGGCAAGTTTCTACTTTCAGATGCAACAGGAATTTCTCGAGCTCGTCAATCCGTTCGCGAGATATGGGAGTTTGAAGTTAAGGAATGGTTGAGAAACCATCAAAATTTTCGCAAGTCTGATACTCGAAACCAATAACTGGAACGGCCTAGGGGAAAAGTACACACACCATTGTAATCGGGCGAATTTCTACTTTCAGATGCAACAGGAAATAAGCGAGTTCGTCAATCCGTTCGCGAGATATGGAAGTTTGAAGTTAAGGAATGGTTGAGAAACCATCAAAATTTTCGCAAGTCTGATACTCGAAACCAATAACTACCATGGCCTAGGGCAAAAATACACATGCCGTTGTAATCGGACGAGTTTCTGCTTTCAGATGCAACAGGAATTTCTCGAGTTCGTCAATTCGTTCGCGAGATATGGGAGTTTGAAATTAAGGAACGGTTGAGAAAACATCAAAAGCAAGGGTTGAGAACCATCAATATTCGCA